>NC_133312.1:3263885-3323128 GCF_012295235.1 Primulina huaijiensis | reverse complement strand
TATATTTATTTATTTATTTATTGGACCACCCAAGCGATAATTATCTCAACGTTAATCAATGTATCCACAAATTTTCATTAGAAAAAACAAAGTAAAATGTCAATTCGAACGTTGTAATCATATATATGTTTTGTCGAATCAATTGTGGTCATGTAATTATGTCTAGACGATTGATTTTGCTCATATAGTTAAATTTATATAATTATATGGTTAAAAAAAACATGTTACGCACGATATTTATTAATGTGATTATAAAATTTTAACAATAATATTATTCATTTAATTATATAATTTTTTAAAAAAACTAAAATTAATGTTTTTTTCAAATATTTATTTAGAAGAAATAAATTATTGACAACAAACTCTTACATATTTAGTGTAATAAAAAAAAGGCTTATCAAAATTATCTTTTTTCAAATTTATTAACTACAATTCATACAATATAGTCCGATAAATATTTCAGATATAACACTACAAGTTTTAAATACACATAAAATAATAATCCCCACATCAATTTTGTTGATCCCTTCATACGAGAAGAATTATGTTCAAATATAATTAATTTATCTCAAAATTTAATTATATTTCACTGCAAAAAAACGAGAAATTGGCCTTCAGTCTCCAGCCGTCGTTTTTTTTGTGTTCAGTCCCTGAGTACTTTTTTAGTACCACATTTCCACATGAAGTGTACCACAATTTGTATGACATAGTACCACAATTTTGTGGGTAGGGAGTGAACCCAAAGAAATGTTTTTATTGGGGATTTTTCACCAACTTCCCCGCAAAAAATAGGTAATTAATTTAAAATATTGTATTCTAATAAACCCATATATTCGAAAAACATATATTTAATTTATTTGGTAAACCTTCCTCGAGTCAAACCTTCCATTAAGTAGATAAACAAGTTTGTAATCAGTCGATTTAATCGTGCAACATTTGCCTTCATCGATGTTACGTTAGGCCGAACCACGACGTATTTTAAATATAATTAATTTTACACAAATGTCTAATTTTTTGTTTTTTTTTATTATTATTTTATTTTTATCACTCCGCAGTTCATGGCAAAGTCTATGTGGGCAAACAAATATGCATATATATTGTTTTATTCATTAATCAATTCTAAAATGAGTAGATTTCTTGTGAGACACAGTGTTTTGGATAAAAATATCCGTGAGACGAGTTAACTTGACTCATAATCATCTTGAAAAGTAATATTTTTTATATAAAGATGATATTTTTCATGAATTGAGCTGAGTCGGAGATCCGTATCACTGAATTAACCTATAAAACATAGGTACTTCTTTCATATTAAATAAGATGCTTGTATATATAATGTACACTATGTATCGCCGTACCACTAAAGGTACATACACTTAGGCTCCGTTTGGTACGTGTGATAAGATAAGTAAATGATTAATAATTAGAGTGATTAAAAAATGAGATATATGGATTACTAGTATGGTGTTTGGTATGATTTTAAAATGATGGACTAATTTTGTAAATTTTATTGTAATGACCAAAATGTCTCAAATGCTAATTAAATATGTATTCTTAAAATAATTGGATAGATAATTAAATATTTATAATTATAATTTACATTTATTAAAATTAATTTAAATATATTTATTAGAAATATATTTGAAAATATTACGGTAATCATTAAATACAATAAATTAAAATTTAATTAATATTTATTTTAATAATAGATAAGAGGATAAAAATGTAATTTATGTTGTGTTGATAACTTATCCCACTTAATTTGTTAGATTAATAATCAAATAATTAATCATAAAATTAGGTCTTAAACCGGGTCAAAATGATTATTAATATATCTTAAAATTTTAACCAAACATTAGATAAGTATGTGATTATTCATCTATCATTAGTTAATCACATCAACCAAACACACCCTTATACAATTGTATATTCAATATCGATGGATAATTTATTCCATCCAACACACTCATTTTTTAAATCAATCGGGTTTAACCACATACGGATGAATAGCAATAATGGAGGACAAAACATAATATATTATTTATTTGACGCCATGTATTAAATTTTTATTGTGGAACATAATATGGTAAAAATTGAAGAGCAATCTTTGAGACGATATTACATATTTATATATATATAAGACGAGTCGATTAGGTCAATATCTTGAGGGGAAAGTAATACATTTGACATAAAAACTGATGTTTTTTATGAATAAAGTTGGATAAAAAATGTCTCATAAAATTAACTTGTGAGATGATCTTGTATAAATTTTTTTGAAAATTGAAAGGTCGGTAGCCTATTAAAACATGGACGGCCATAAATAAATGTTAATGATTGATAAAAGTAAATTGTATTTATCCATCCTTCTTGAATTATTGAATACTTTGGACGTCGTGGAGTTGTATATATGTTGGCAATCCAATGTCGTTTTAGGGGTGTGCAAGAATTTAGTTATATCGAATTAATCGATCGAACTGGATTAATTCAGAAATTCGATTTGGTTAACTTGATAATTTGGTTTTGAAATTTTAAAAAAAAATCGATTAATTAGGTTTGGTTTTGGTTTTCGTAAAAAAAAATCGGTTAACCGAATTATTAAATAAATAATTTTGCTTTTTTTAATTAAGCTTTACGTATAATTTATAATATTTTGTAGCGTTTTTATATTTAATATTGTAGGAAAAAAATTTTTATATGAATAATGTGTTTTAAACTATTTATATTGTTAATTATATATATATATATATATATATATTCTTTTTGAATTTTAATTTTTTTTTAAAAAAACCGGTTATAGATCGAAATAGTCGATTTTAATTCGGTTTGGTTAATTCAGTTTTAGTGAGAAATCGGTTCGATTCGGTTTGTTGCTAATTCTTAGTTTTCGATATATAATAAAAATATTCGCTTTGAAAAATAAATATTTTTATACTTTTGCATGATGATATATAGTCTAAAGTTTGGTTTAAAGAAGAGCATTTAGCATAAATTTGATTTGTTTCTTACACGCAAGGTCACAAACAAATGCGTCTCTTCTTTCTACTTTCTTTTTTTGTTTGTATTTCCCCCCAACTTTTAGTGGCTCGTAAATTATGATAAGCACAAGGAGATTGAAGAGGATTACAAAGTGGCCATCCACCATATGTTCTTCGAGATAATATAAGCGACTATCATATCATTCGTGCTCACAAAAATATGTATAATAAATATANACAACGCATTTAAACTTTATGAAAAAATAAAAGTTCTTGAATACCGACAGAAAAGAAAAAAAAAGATAATTCGTTAACTGATATCATTGACTGCTTTAAATTTAGTTTTTTTGTCCTAGTCTTAAAATTAGTTAGTTCGGTGTTATCTTTTAAGTTAATGTCCAAAGTGTTGATTCAATGGCTACAAGAGGAGGGTTTTGTTAATAATACTTATACGAGTAGTGTCTTTATTCATTCAGTGTATGATGTATAGATGAATGATCATAATTCATCACTCAGTATCATGTCATTTACTAAGTGGATGGGGATATTATCCATATGAATATCATCTACCAAGTCCAAGAACAACTACATTGTTTTTTTATTCGATACATACATTGGTAAACATATTGAATTATAATGTATGAATGAGTGATCATGATTCATCATTTATTATTATGTCATTTGCTGAATGGACAAGAGCACTACCCATATGATATAATCTACCAAGCCCAATAAAAGCTACATTATTTTTTTATTTGATACATACATTGGAGAACATATTGAACACATGTGACTTTTTTACAATAATTTGATGAACCTTAAAAACAATAACCTAAAAGTAGCAACGAATAAACTTTTATATTACATTAAAAATCGTTCTACTCATCTCTCAACTTATGTTAAGTTGATTGTAAAATGGTCAATGAGATACTATAGTTGGAGTATTGCTCTCACCGCAGATTCAACGACTATAATTGAACAAAATATGTGAGATTTATGTTTGATCTCACATAATTAATTTTTAAATATAATTATGATAGTTGAATTTATCACATAATAATATTCTCGGCGTATGTTGACCTAAACTTTATAGAATGAGATAAATGAACTATTGTATTGAATAAACTAACAAAAATATTTATTGATCAATTAGTTCAAGATAATTGGTTTCAATTTTCAAAGTTGCATTAATTCAACTTTATCTCTTATTATCCCATCAAATATCAAATAACATTAGGTAGTAATTAATATGATGTCTCTTCTTCCTCAGACATAGACGATCAAACAATTCTCAATCATGGTCCATATCCAAATTGGTTAGTCGACCAATTATAATGGAATTCCTCCGCAACCAAGTCCACGGGAGGACAACTCAACGGTACCCCGATACAAGCACTCTAATGTCTCACAAAGAAATAATATTCAACAACTATAAAATAAAATAATTGTTTTTTTTACAAATGATATTTTAGTTTATAATTATAATGATCAAATATTATAAAATAGTATAATCAAGTTACACATATATATATAGTACGTATTTTGTTAGACAATCTCATAGATTTTTATTCGTGAGACGAGTCAATCATGCTCATATTTACAATAAAAAGTAATGTTTTTGACATAAAAAATAATATTGTCATGATTGACTCAAATAGAATATTTATATCATAAAATTGACTTATAAAACTGTCTTACATGAGTTTTTGTCATATATATTATAGATATCTTCTTCGAATGCCTCAACCAAATTTGACTACTCTATTTAAAAAATAAATAAATAAATAAATTTTCATATAAAACATTATATTTGGTAAAAAAAATTGATATAGATATACAATATGTGATTATTTATATGAAAATTCATTAGCAGAAATTTCTAAATGTGGGGTACCTCGTTTTCAAATCATATATAATATCTAAACCACTATATAATGAATCTATTTTTAATAACGGTACAAAACATGCAACGTGTACATAAAATTATTAGTTTGAATAATTATAATTTTAAAACTTAAACCAAAAGTAGAATAATATATAATAAAAAGAAATAAAAAAATCGACAATAAATTGTAAAAGAATGAAATATTCAATTTGAATGAGACGAAATATATAAATTAAGGACATTTTTGCTTAAAATCCAGAAAATCAGATTATCCCAATTATTAAAAATATATAAATTAAGGACATTTTTGTGTTAAATCCAGAAAACCAGATTATCCCAATTATTAATAATCTATAATTCCCCTACCCCCTCAGTCCCGGCCCGGCCCGGCCCTCACCACCAAGCCTAGCGCCACCCTCCCTTAAAATTTATACACACTGTTCCTTTGTTCGATGTTCACACACTAAACCACACACACAACGGTGTTTTCAAGATTCAACCTTAAAATATCTCCTCATTTCGACTTCCCTTTCGCAATCATTTTCAGAGAGACCAAACCCCATCACTGACACACACCCCAAGCTTCGATCTTACGAAAGTGTATATACATATCGTGTACACTTTAAAGGTGGAAACATCTTTGGCGATTTGTTTCTATTTATAACAACGCAAGAATAAAAAGGGAGCTGAAATCTTCATTTGGGATGTTTTAAAGGAATCGAAATCGGGAAGAAGAAATGGGAGGAAAGGTCTGCGGAAGAAAAGTGGTTCCGAGTTGTTTAATCGGATGGTTGGTCTTGAATCTTGTTGCAGTGAGTGTAGTGTGCGAGAGGAGGGTTCACAAAAACGCGTATGCTACAATGATGTATATGGGTACTCCCAGAGATTACGAGTTCTACGTGGCCACCCGTGTGATGCTCAGATCTCTCGGAGAGCTTAAGGTTGATGCTGATCTTGTTGTCATTGCCTCCATGGATGTGCCCCACCACTGGGTTCAAGCTCTGTAAGTAATTCAACCTGGCACCTTGTATTCTCTCTCATTTCTTGGGTTGTCTCGAGTGGAAAACGCATTTCTTGTTCTGGGTTCTCGAATTCATTACAGATATTGCTTTGAAATTAAATGAACACGACATTTTTCGTTGGCGTGTGGCAAGTTTCTTGCTTAAAATATTATCGACTTTTTTGTAGGGTGAATTTGCTGTTATTTCCTGTTACTGGAAATGAATTTTAACATCTTATTTTATTATCTTTGAATCGTCGAAAATTGTTACAAAAATGTGCAAGTCTGCTTTCTCCATCAATATCTTTCTTCCACGATATATTGACAGACTCGGTAACGGGGAAGGAAAGGGAAAGACTTTTCGGTGGGTTTCCTCGCTCTTTCGTTTACTTTTTACGCGAGAAATTAAACACAAGGAGATTTCGGTTGCTTTTGAATTTTTTAAATGGTGCCTAAATCAGATTCTACAGTATTTGGACTGATTGATTTGATAAAAAGAAAGAGTAGTCTTTGGACTGTTTTTTGGCTTAAATCCAGTTGGTAAGAGAAGAGTTGGTCAACACGTGGCCAAATAATCAATCACATGTAGTCCTCGGTTAATAATATCAATATAATATTAGGCCAATCGAGACAAAACGGCACGCCATGTTTTCGATACTTTTCTCTTATATTTATTCTATTTCGTCATTAAATTAGAAATCTTATTATACCGTTTATCTTTTCATAGAATATTATGTATAATATAATATAATATAATATAATGATTTGTCGGTTCGATAAATGAATTGGCGTGAAAATGAAGCACGTTGATTCGTTATTCTTCGATAAATATGCTTTCTTGGCGTTTGCCTTAAATTGGGCAATTATAGATGTCTTTTCTTTTCTTTTCTTTAAAGATATATACTTGTGTGTAGCGGAGTTAGCTAGAATCCCAATTGGTTTAAGCTACACCAATGGCTTGTCATATTAATGAGTTAGTGGGTCA
The DNA here is from genome assembly GCF_012295235.1 of Primulina huaijiensis. Lineage (NCBI taxonomy): Eukaryota > Viridiplantae > Streptophyta > Magnoliopsida > Lamiales > Gesneriaceae > Primulina > Primulina huaijiensis. Next base: position 3,316,286 of record NC_133312.1, on the reverse strand, counting down.
ACTTTCACAAGTGGTCTCTCTCTGTCATAATTCTTCGTTATCTTATTTCAAATGATATTTTTATTTTTTCTATTTATCTCAGTATGCAATATTGGAATATTGCTCGGTGGGGCTGCCAATTGGCAAGTAGGACACTTTCTTCATCTGTCTCTATCCAGTGTCCACTGGCCACTGAGTTGTGTACAAATCTTGAACCAGGTGTTCGTCTAATTATGATATTAGTTTTGCTTGCAGTCTACTCACAAAATGCTATCTTTATCATCATGGGAACAAGGTGTCATGAGACGATATCGTTTAGTGGGCGAAGTTTTTTTATTACAGAATTATTAGGCCTACTTGCAAGATAAGTTTTGGATGTTACAAAATGCCTGCTAAGCTTGCTAGCGTGTGGATTTTCTCACATAATTTTTATGACCAAAACCTGGAACCAGTGTGTGATGTCTCATCCAGACAGTGTAACGGTCTTAGCAAGGGAGAAATGACACATTTTAGTTTGCTAGATGTTTTTTTTTTTTTTTTTTAAATTTGTCTATGAATCAGATTGTTTTGAAGTATTTGTATCTTGTGCCACAGCAATTTGGATCGTGCTAGACTTGTATAGGATTTATGGGACTGATGGTATCCGATAACTAGTGATATATATGGTATGATACCGAGTGATATGCCGACCAATCTCGCTAGATTAAAAAACAGAACCTGTTTTTGTTTGCTGTTCGACTTGTGATGACATTATCTGCATTAGCAAGGAGCCGTACGTCTATCCCAAGAAAATACCATGATCGTGGTTTCTTTTCTTTTCGTGATTTAGGGAACAAGAAGATGGGGCGAAGGTGATGAGAGTTAACAATATACAAAATCCATATAGCAGGCAATCTAATTTTGACTGGAGATTTAAACTAACACTGAACAAGCTTTATGCATGGAATTTAGTCGATTACGAGCGTGTGGTCATGCTTGATGCCGACAATCTCTTCCTCCAAAGAGCTGATGAACTTTTCCAATGTGGGCAGTTTTGTGCAGTCTTCATCAATCCTTGTATCTTCCACACCGGTCTCTTTGTTTTGCAGGTGCGAGATTCGCCCCTAGAATATGTTTCCCTTCAAAATGTAATGCTTAAAACACTATAATGCTTATCGATCAGTGTGCAACCAATATATGATTGTGTAAACTAACATAATCAGAGGAGTGTATCATTGATTTCTTGGTGAAAATTCACGTGTGATAACTGCAGCCATCGGTGATGGTATTCAATGATATGATTCATGAGTTGGAGAAAGGAAGAAGTAACCCGGATGGTGCAGACCAAGGTTTTATTGGAAGCTACTTCCCCGATTTACTAGATCGGCCAATGTTTAATCCTCCTTCAAATGGAACAAAGCTTGAAGGAACCTATAGGCTTCCTCTAGGCTATCAAATGGATGCTTCTTATTATTGTAAGCACGTCAAGCTCCTAACTTTTTAATGATTTTGCACGTTCACGATCATGTTTTCTTGTGTCTTGTTAATGTTATGTCGCTATTTGGATCTAGATCTCAGGCTCCGGTGGAGTGTACCATGTGGACCTAACAGTGTTGTCACCTTTCCTGGTGCTCCATGGTTGAAACCATGGTATTGGTGGTCGTGGCCAGTTCTACCTCTAGGACTCCAATGGCATAAACAACGGCTTCAAACGTTAGGGTATTGTTTTTTTGAAACCATGACAAAAAATGGGCAGTTATATGTCTTCTGAGTGAGAGAATGAGAAGTTTGATATAGTGATAGCAAGAGTCAGTCACATTAAGTATGAAAAATGTTTTTCTTTTCCTTCGAGAAAGAGGCGACCAATCCTATTATTCTCCTCGTGGTTCTATCCTTGGCCATCTTGCTGTGGACGTTGGTTATTTTCAAATTCTTCAGCGTTTATGGCTGTGTTATCGACAAAGCGTGCAACTCTTTTGCCAACATGCTCTTGATTACTTTGTAACATGATCTAATCTGTTCATTTATCGCTTTCCAACAGGTATGGTGCAGAAATGCCTATGGTATTCATTGAAGCTGTATTCTACATAGGAATAATGGCTGTGGCACGTGTAGCACGTCCCAATTTATCCAAGTTATGCTATCGTCGAGAAGAAAAGAGCATCTTCGTACAAATGGGCTACAAATTGATCGCCATATGGTCCATTCTTGCTGCATATATTGTTCCTTTCTTCTTAATTCCCCACACTATTCACCCACTTATTGGCTGGAGTCTCTATTTGCTCGGTGCCTTCTCACTTTCTTGCATCGCAACCAACGCTTTTCTTCTACCAATGCTTCCCATATTAGTGCCATGGATCGAAATCTTGGGAACCCTTGTCGTTATGGCTTACCCTTGGTATCCCAATGGTGTTGTGAGGGCACTCTCGGTATTCGCCTACTCGTTTTGCTGCTCGCCTATTCTCTGGATGTCGTTTTCTAAGATCATGTCATCCCTTCAAATATCTCTTGAAAGGGAAGCGTTCTTGCCTAGATTAGGGGAAAATGCATCAGCCTCGGGTTTCAACAAGTTGTACTGAGACTGATCTACAGAATTTCATTCTCCATGGAGTACAGTGAAGGTGGAGATTTATGATTTAGAACGTTAGGACCCCATTTTACTTCATCCTTGGCTAGCTTTACACAACTATTTGCGTTCACGAAGCAAGTGGGATTCTGTCAACCATGTTCTGATCTGAGTTGATCAGCGTAGACTCGATAATTTCGTGATTGATCGATCAAATTGATTTTCATAAAGTAAATATGTATCGAGAATCAATCTTGCTGTGAACTGATATATAACTTATATGTATCTATTCGAATTTCATGGCCGAAGCTGCAACATGCCGAATAGGTTCAGAATCTCAGGTTACATGAGTGAACAAAATATATGATCAAATCATTGGTCTTGCAAAGAAGTCTCTTGTTATCCAACTGATTTTATCCTGCTAACATAATGATATCTCATATACTGCAACCTAAATTTTCAACGATTCTTAAAAATGTATAAGCTTCTCTGAAATCTTTCGATTGTCATTGTCAGGATTCCATTTTACATACGTAGATTGTTGGTCGTGAATAATCAGAACGTATACATTTCAATGCGTACAACGTAAAATAGCTAATCCTGAGTAAATATCGACTTTAGATATACTTTCACTGCGAATCTTGACCAAGCGTAAACTTGGATCCTTCCACTTGAAAAATAAACCTCATAACCCATTGTCTTGGAATCAAGAAACAGCGGCGAAAAAAGTAACCTGTTCAGTTTTTGATTAACTTGGAAGCTGCATCTTCAACGTCACAGTACTAAAAAAAATTCATTGGTAAGTTCCCTCATGATGTAAGACAAAAAAGAAGGTAAAACACCGGTCAGACAATTGGTTTCATTTAGATTTTAGAGCGCCATTCTTCCATTTAGCAACCAACCCAGTCAAATGCCAAACAAGCTCAAGGGTGATCAGATAGGCCACAAATTTGGAACTGTATTCCTTATTGTACCATTACCCAAATCCACTCTGCGGTTTTATACTAGAAAATACTTGTAAGACGATTTCAACTTCCCACATCCTATTTTATACGCTTGGGTTTTACTATGTGTCCCAATGATTGCAGTGTGATACAGGATTTCTTAGTAGCAACTGATACAATTCTTTGGGAGGAAGTTAGTGTCAACATGACTGAGGAACAACGTGAACACAAATGTAATTAAATATTCCAATCTCAACATTCAAAATCTTTTTTACCTAACACAAGACTGCCCCTACTTGTTTTACCAAATAATGAATCTGCGGAAACAATTCTTCACCAAAACATAGCTTTTGTAATGAATGCCAATTAAAAGGGATTAATAGAGTAGCATTTGATGTTTTGATCAAACCGAGTTACAGAATATTAAAACTCTCTGCCAACAATCTACTTCATTTCTTGGCATCCTCTCTCCACACTGGCAAATAATAGCACAAGAAGAAAAGCATGACTTTCAACATGAAGTACCTCACATAATACAACAATTTTGTTGAGACTCGAACATTTCAGGAGACCTGCACAAGAGAGTGGGAAATTTTTCATCAGCTATACCCGCATGCAAAACAAAAAAGAAACCGAAAGATGATATAGAATCATGAGATTTGTTTTTTTTGATAAAAATATCGATACAATCCGAAACTAGAGTTGACAAGTTACTTTTACTCAAATTATTTTATCAGTTCCAAAATATCACATTTCACACAAACTACAGTCTCTAGCCATGATAATAACTGAGATGCATGTATTCTAGTGACTCCAGAAAATCCCAAAAGACTTGAACCACTCTCATTATCACAGGATAGTTTCCAACAGAAACATAGCACCTGCTTGCCTGGAGTCACAGTTTGTATTAAAACTACACTAACAAGGTCAGATGAACTTACAATTGTCCAAGGTTTGATAAGTCAAATTCTGGAGCAAGCTCTTGCACAATATCATTAGGTGGTTGGCCACATTCTTGCATTTTCTGCATCAGCTCCACAATCTTGTTGAAGTTGTTGGGATCAGACGCATAAACTTGGTTAAGATCTCTTATGAGTTCATACTGGTGGGAATAGCGTGCATACTCCTCATCAGTTAGTTTAGCTTTATTCTCTTCCAACCATATTGGATAACGTTCTCCAATTTCTTTCATAGGTTCGTGAAGAATTTCCTTGGATAGAAGTTGTTGCATCATGGTCTCCACAATCGACTCCATGTTCTGCAATTGTGAGCCCAAATACATGATTTGTTACTTTGATTGGACCATTATAAAGAACAGAGATACATTGTATTCAAACACACTGAACAAGATACAAATTACCACCCTCCACCGATCACCAGATCACGCGCCTGAAGAATCAGGTATTGGAGGAAAAAAAAGACATCGGGTTGCCAAGGAGGATGAGAGAAAAATTATATGGATGAAAACAGAAAATGTGAAGCATATTTTCTGCATTTTCAAAATAAATTTGCTTAACTGCTTAATCTATCCTGCCTAGAAAGCACATGGACAACCATAAAAGGGCGTTGATTTAATTCCTAAACCTATCCAATAATTGTGCATGTCCCTTCAATAAAATTGCCACATTGAGAATTGAAATAAACTACTTAGATATATTGGATCAAATTAAATACAATAAAATTTACTAACAAGTATCTGGCGATGAGTACCCACTAAAAATTCCGATATAAAAAAATAACCTGTGTACGTCACTCTAAATAAAACAAAAAAATTATATCAAAATAAGGAACTGAGATGAGTGAGATTCAGGTAAATATCTAATAAATCAGGAGTTCTATTCCCTACTTCAGCCACATTTTTCAGAAGATCGGCTTCAATCAAAGTATTAGCCACTATGGATGAAAAATAAGGAACTGAGATGAGTGAGATTCAGGTAATTCCTAACAAAACAAGACTTTGCTCTATTCCCTACCTTAGTCACTCTTTCTAGAAACTTGTTTTCGATTTAAGTATTAGCCACTCAGCCATCAAATCCACTAATCTGCTGCCAAATGAGAAATTGTCATAAGCAAGTCAGAAAATATGTCGCCATTAAGCATCAACACATATATGCACTCTGATTTGATGGTGTGATTGTGAACATCGCCTCAGCACAATTCCACTTGCCCTTCGTTTCATCTAATGTTGTGGAATATAATTCAGAGTTTACAAGTACAGCCATTACCTCCGAAAGCCTTTCTTTGTTCCATAAATATGAATACTGCACTCACGGAAAGAAACATGGTCGCATCACCTAGATCGTTAAACCATGCTACCATAAAATAGAGAAATGGACCAAATTGTACACTGGATTAACTACCTTATGCCTTTTGGCTGTGTACCATTCCCTGGGCAAGGATTTTATTCTACAAAAAGTTCAGTGCCAGAGAAGAAATGACAAAAAAAGTGGTTGAAACATACGAAAGGAGAAAAAAAATCACGACAGTCTAATGACTAGTTTGAATGGAAGTGGCCTCATCCCTCAGCTAAGATCTATCACCTATCTATTAAATAAATCTGAAAAGGCTCCCTAGATTTCTGATTACCAAAAATTTTTGCTTGGTTGAGCCCCCATCTTGTGGTGCAACATTGAGTGTGGATTCAGATTTTTTTTTTTGAAAGATTGCCTTCTGATTATAAACCTGATTTGGTCACTTCAAAATAGCACACTCTTAAACTGTCAAGAATGACTGGAAGTCGTAACTTAAGCAGTCAAGCTCTACCACATCACAAAACTAATAACAAGATGAAGCGCAATGTAAACATATTATATCAAGTATTCTTGCTTGAACTGAGGTGACATTTATTTCATATCATATTAAAAAAAAGGAAAGTAAACTAAATTAAAGACATTGATATGTAAATAGCATATTAAATTCTCATTTCTGATTCTGAGAAGACGCAACTTTGTCCCCAGTCAACTCGCATGATTAAAAATGGATAGGTTGCAGTTGCCAAGCACGAAGATAAGAAATTATGATTCAAGTATTTAGTTAGGTTAACCAAGTAGCAAATTTATAATAAAGCAAGTACGGCTAGCAAGTCATTTTTGTAAGCTTTCATGGGAAATCATATTCATGCAATTTAGGATTCGAAGTGATAACTGATAAGGCATTTCAATATAGCATCTGTTCTCCATCAGACTTCACCATTTCAATGTTATAATACCGGTGATGGAATCGTAAAAAAATTGCATACCAAAGGTCCGGCCTTAAACTCATGAATCTGGTATGCTGTTCCTATTTAATCATGAAAATATCCTACCTTTCTCTAGCTATCATAATACCAAGCAAAACTGCAGAAGGAGTTTGTGGATTGGCCATGTACTTTCAACCATACTTGTGAAAAGCCACAAGAAACACAATTTTTTGTAGAAATATTATGAAAGATAATGACGCTTGAATAAAAGTTTCAAAAAGCATGAGTTAAATTACCTAGACCACTTTTATAAAGAAATAACAAAAATTTGGAATTTTCAGTACTTTCATTTTCACAGAAAGTAGAAAGTCAATAATTATCCCTAGAGTACTCGAGACCAATAAATTTTCACATGAGAAACATCCTTAAAGAGCAAACTATTCTCGACACATCAGGAAACCTTCAAGAACAATATCAAGCAGAAGTTTTTTAAGAACAATTAAAGCACTTAACGTACCAAAACAATCAGGTTAAAACCAAACGTCAAAAACAAATAACCATGGACTACAGAATATTTAGTAAAGAACACCAACCTGAGAACCAGCAAGTTCCTCGAATTGCTTAACCCAATCCTCCAACATTGCATCACTTCCCAAATTATCCGCACCCACTTGTTGTTTCGGACCAGTCACCGATTCCAATCCTTTGACAGCCTCCCTCGTTTGCTCTCTTAGCTTATCAAGCGCCTCAGTAACATGTGATTCTTGCTTTGATGGCGCCTTTTGCTTACCCTTTTTCTTGATCTTCAAATCAGGCAAGCCCAATCCCAATCCTAATCCTTGAACATTGGCACCAGACAATGAAGATGAACTATCTTGCTTGTTTCCTCCAACGTTGCCACTGCTAAAAATCACAACTCCACCACAGCTCAACATTTAAAAAAAAAAAACCCCACGAAATCTATAAATTTAAAACAAATACCAAAACACAAAAGAGAACGCAACCTTTCATCCCTCATAGCTACAAGAACAAAAGCAGGAAAAAAAAACATACCTTTGGGCATAAGAGGTGAGATTAAGGTTCTGGAAATCATCCAAAGCGCCTGCAAAACGTATGAAAAAACGTCACTCGTATTCTGTGGATGGAGTAGTAAATACATATGAAACAAAAAATATAGAACATGGGTGAGTTTTTCTTCTCACTATCAAGAAGCTGGTCTAAATCCTCAGGATGGTCAGCCATAAGTAATCCTTCCCAGAGTCCCAACACCCTTTTTCTATGAGAAATCCAGCTAAGTTAGCTAAACGATCTTTGCGAGGAATAAAAGGGACCCGTAAGCCGCCGTGTGGTTCTTCGAACTAGAATCGGCTACGTGTTCAACTCGGACGTGCTCCAGTCTTGTGCGCCTGCTGTCAAATTGCTCGCTTATCGAGTTATTGTCGGCTAATTAATTTCGATTATTTAAGTGTGATTATAAACTTTATTATCAATTTTTTTAAAAAAAGATTGTTAATCATGAGTCATTAATCTTTGGCAAAAAATTTGTGTGATACGATCTTACGGATCGTATTTTATGATACATATATCTTATTTGGGTCATCCATGAAAAAATATTACTTTTTATGCTAAAAGTATTGCTTTTTATTGTAAATATCGGTATGGTTGACCGATCCCACATATAAAAATTCGTGAGATCGTCTCACAAGAGACCTACTCATAATCTTTTTGTTTAACAATATGAACAAAATAACCCACCTTTTAAATTTATTTATAAATGAACTCCTATTAGAAATTAATAAATGTTTTTCCATTTTAATCATATAATCCACCAACACAAATATATTTTTTTGTTTCATAACATTTTTATATCATTAATATTTTCTAACATATCTAAAATTGTTATAGAATATGTATCCTTGTTATACTAGACAATAATATATTTAAAATTTATTGACTTAAAAAATATTGTGAATCATAAAAATATTGAAAATTTTTAGAATTTATTAATTAGCTAGCTTCTTCTTTGGCACAATTTTGAAATGTGAAATTTCAGTCTCATATTTTCTCTTTTTCATAATTTATTTAGACAAATTTAGAAGAATTACTTTATATAACAAAAAAAATAGAATTTTCACAACAAAATATCATTATAATATTTGGGCATACTGAATATGTTAAATTTAATTAGGATAAGAGTAATTATGAATTTAAATGCCCATTTTCCAGACTAATAAAGTAGAAACCCGTTCATAAACTAAGATAAAAATTTATCAACACACACCTCAAATCTCAAATATTTTCATGACCAGAAAGTTGAAATTATCACTTAATTGAACAATTTTATGCCTAAATTCCAATTATATATACAACTACTTCAATTAAAATCCAAAGCCTCTCTCAATTTTTTTTTTAAAAAAGAAAAGACCAAGCAGACGGTATCAAATATCTTTATTAGTGAGCGAGTTAACCCTGTTTATAGTTATAATAAAAATTAATATTTTTCACGAATGATCCAAATAGAATATATGTATTACAAAATTAATTTATGAGACCACCTCCGAGAAATTCACAGCCTACATTTCTTTCTTCGAAATACGTGAAATACATGTATATTTTTTTATATGTACTAGTTACTATCATTAGTCTCCTAGAACAAATACTCAAATCTCAACAACTCTTCTCGCTCCTCCTCCAGACCTCCACTGCTCCACACAACACCTCTCTCTTTAAATTTTCATACAATATTACATAAACAAATCAAAAGCTAGATATAGTGTATCAAATATAAGAGTAAGTTTTTTTGTGAGACGGTCTCACGAATTTTTATCTGTGAGACGAGTCAATTCTACCGATATTCACAATAAAAAGTAATACTTTTAGCATAAAAAGCAATACTTTTTCATAGATGACTCAAATAAGAGATTCGATCCACGAAATTGATCTATGAGACCGTCTCACAAGAGTTTTGTGCAAATATAAACTAGTATTTAACCCGTGAGAGGGATGTACGAGGTGTTGTTATATACAATTAATTACTAAAATCAGTAAATATGAGCGTTTAAATAATTATTCAATATACAAATCAATTAAATTGATTATAAATTATACAATAAAAAAATAAATTCACAAATTCTAGAAAATCAAAAAAAGTAGTAGATATTTAATGAAATGTCATAACTGTTACACATATTTAAATATATTTTATATTTTAAAGAACTCTCAGATGAAAATTTAAATTTTAATAAGAATTCGAAAAGTTTTGAAATTAATTTTTAATATGATAGATTAATATGTCAATATTGCTTTTGGGCCTACTGCTATGCCACCGTCAAAACATGAAGATGAAGTTGGATTATGGATGTTTTTTTTTAGATTGGAGATGGGCTGATAAAAATTCAAATTTATACTGGGCTAAAATAAACAAAAGCCCATATATGTTAAGCCCATGTAGGCCACCTATATTGTTTCTCACCTGATTTGCATCCGGCGGCCGCATTCCTCCTCGCACTTGATATCTTGCCTTGGACCTCTGGGTCTCTGTTCTCCAACGGAGCTCTGCAAACTCAGCGACGAATAATAATGGCAGATATCGAAGAACACGCACCTGTAGAAGCCTCTGAAAATAGAGGCATGGATTCCGTTAGCAAAAAGCTAAAAAGAAAGAGAGTCAGGAAGAATACAGTAGCAACTCCACAACCCCATGCAGAAGTTGCGGCAGAAGAATTTACTCATTCGGGACAGGGAGAACAAGAGGGACATGTTAATAAGAAAAAAAAGGAGAAGAAGGTGAAGGGGAATGAAGAAAAACAGGGTGAAGAAGAAAAGGAGGAGGAGGAGAAGGAGATTGATTTGGACAGGCGGTTGAAGAGTGGATCTGGGATTATGAGCACGGAGGCGTTTGTGGAAATGCCACTGTCTGAACCCACTATTAATGCTATCAAAGACTTGGGTTTCAAGTACATGACTCAGGTTCAAATTATAATCTTAGGAACCACTCCTTTTGCTGATGATTTGTATAATTGTTTGTTGTGTTTTGGAGATGACAATATTTTTGTTTCCGACTTTCCTGGTTCCTAGACTAATATTCGAGCTTAATTTTGAAGTGAAATGTTACTTGTGGTGCACATTGTTTTGGGTCATAGTCTTGATAAATTAGGAGTGAGCCTGTATGCAAGATCGACAGGAACCTCCCAAATTTATATATATCCTCATTTTTTTAAATCCCAATTTCAATACATCACTCTTCTAGTCATCAGATTGTCAGATGTCAAACATCACCATTTTTTGATATTGAAGTCTTGCTTTTCTATTGTTTTTCAATCAAATGAAGATCCAAGCAAGAGCAATACCTCGACTTTTGGAAGGAAAAGACATTCTTGGAGCTGCAAGGACAGGTTCCGGCAAAACCCTTGCCTTTTTGGTCCCAGCTGTTGAATTGTTGCATCATATCCACTTTACACCTCGAAATGGAACTGGTGTTGTTGTCATTTGTCCAACAAGAGAGTTGGCCATACAGGTATACATATTGTTTTATGTGTTTTAAATTTTTTTGTTTTGGTATGTTGCAGTTGAGTATTTCGGCAATTAATGCAAGAGGTCGCACTTTAGTTGTTATGGACTTCATCCATTTCTTATTTGTGAAATCCTTTTCTATAAGAAATTGAGTTTCTCAGTTAAGTTTCTTGGCAGTTCTATTGATGTTGCTATGCAGTAGTTTTTCTCATTTTTCCTAAACATATCAGTTATAATCAATTGGAAAGGAAAAATTGCATCCTTCAGTTTTGTGATGCTTAAATTTATGATATTCGGCTCAATAATGCAGACACATGCCGTGGCAAAAGACCTTCTGAAGTATCATTCGCAGACACTTGGTTTAGTTATTGGTGGTTCGTCGCGAAGAGGAGAAGCCGAGCGTATTGTCAAAGGGGTGAATATCCTTGTGGCAACCCCTGGTCGACTTCTTGACCACCTTCAAAATACTAAAGGTTTTATCTATAAAAACCTGAAGGTACTATTTTTCCCTTTAAATAGTTGTTACTTGATTGTCATTTCTCACATTGTAAGCATAGTCATCCTATCTGTGTTTGGCTATTCCTCTATCGGAATTTTTGGAGCATTTACCTTTTCTTTTTATCGGTCTGCATTTTATGTGTTCTCTCTAACACACAGATTTTCACAATGCTAACCTTTTGATTGAATTTTGCTAATCTGATGCAAACGAATGATTGAAATTATGTACAGTAGAGAATTCGCGAAGTGTGAAAATTTTTTTATCAAAATATTAATTAGTGAAGATCTTATCTTGTTATATGCTATAAAATTTTAACATTGGATTTTTTCCAGAACGAACTGATTGGAAGAGACACTCAAAACCTTTAGAATAACAATGACCGAATCATGTCTCGAGGGCCAGAAATTTTCTTAGTTGGTTAAAAAAACTTTCCACTGTTAACTGATGATTGATTTTTTTGTCTTTTAAGTCGTCTTGGGGTGTCGGGTAAGCCGTGTGCCATTTGGAGTTAATTCAACTATGACTCTTGAAGGTTCTGTTTTTCTGTTGTCAATTGCAGCACAAACTAGAACTTTCTGATTTCTGATGTTAATCATAAGATTCATGTCCTGAAATTGGGAACTTTTAACTTTTAGCTGTCCCAATTTTTACCTGAGTAGTCCTTGGGCGGATATATTTTTATAAGATTAGTTGTAGTTTATCAGTGTGTTTCTGAGCATGTGAGAGAATTCACAGGCTTTGAATTTTGAAAAAACTCTAAACGGTGTTGATTAATTTTAAAATGAGGTAATGACATTCTTTGAGAAAAGTTTCATTCTCTATGTGATCTTTTTCAAGGGCACATCTATTCCCCGCTGCCCTGCCTCCCCACAAATTGAGAAAACCCAAAATACACACCCTAACACCGCCACAAAAACACTCTTTCTTTATTATTGTTTTAACTTTTAACTTTATTTGTTGGATTTGCAGTGCCTTGTGATAGATGAAGCTGACAGGATTTTAGAAGCTAATTTTGAAGAAGAAATGAAACAAATCATTAAAATCTTGCCGAAGGTACTCATGCCAATGCTAAGATTGACAGGCTTATTTGTTTCTAAAATTGATTTTTCACCCATTCATTTTTTTAGAGATTTCAGTTAATTGTTCTCCAGCCCATTCCCCCCTTGGCATGTTAAAAGAATATAAATATTAATTTCTTCTCTTAACAAACTTTTTAAGTTTTAGGTTCTGTAACATCATGGTATTGAAATAATTCAAATTATGCTAGTGAACTGTTATACATTTGGGCTTAGACCTTGTATATAATTTTTATGATCTTTTTACGCATGGTGGTGACAACTACTATTAAAGTAATCGTTTCTGGAACGCTTTAGCATTGTCCCTCATTCATGCATTTATTGACAAACTACTTATCATGCAGGAGAGACAGACAGCTCTTTTCTCTGCTACACAAACGAATAAGGTATAATATTTCTTTCTGCTAGAGTAAGATTGCTTGTCTGTTATTTTAGAATGTTAATTTTTTTTTGGAGGAACTGGGATGAAAAATAAGATTTGTTTGGTTTACATAAGCTTCGACAACATTTTAAATTCTACCTCAAAAGAGTTTTTGACAAATTGCTTGGAGTTAAAGGAAATTTATTTTCAATTTTAGGTCAAGGATCTTGCAAGATTATCATTTCAAACAGCCCCGATCGTTATCGACGTGGATGATGGAAGGAAGAGGGTATATCAACATTTTTATTTTTCTTATCTTCGCTCTGCCAAAAACCTTGATTTTATTAATTCCTACATATGGCAATAATTGGCACAGGTAACCAATGAAGGGTTGCAACAAGGATTCTGTGTCATCCCAAGTGCTAAGAGATTTAGTCTTCTTTATTCATTCTTAAAGAGGAATCTGTCAAAGAAAATAATGGTTTTTTTCTCATCATGTAACTCTGTCAAATTCCACTCGGAACTTCTTAGATATATTCAGATAGATTGTCTTGACATCCATGGCAAGCAAAAGCAGCAGAAGCGAACCTCTACTTTTTTTGATTTTTGCAAAGCCGAGAAGGGAATCTTACTGTGTACAGATGTAGCTGCTCGTGGTCTGGATATCCCTGCAGTGGTATGTCATGTCGCTATACTAAACCTACTATTTCTGCCGAATAGTAATAAAGGACTGCAGAGAAAATAAGCAGATGAATGTTGGGAGTATAAAGTGAGGAAAAAATTGAAATTGAAAAGGAGAGAGTGGTTGTCTTAGTATTCAATGTTTACAAGGTTGTTGAAAAGAGTTCAAGAATCGTGATCCTCTTTCTTCTTTCAACAAATTACCTCTTAGCCTTAGTTATTGTTTGATTGATTGTTTCAGTGCAGAACAAATGCATAACTTGCAGAAATTTATAAAGTCTAACAAACAAGAAACATTTTCAAGGTTAATGTGAGGTTTTACTCGATCAGGGTTTCGCCCCCCCTCTTTCTAGTTTGTATTTGATTTTGAACTGAAGGTTTTTGTCTATTTGTATTGGTAGGATTGGATTGTGCAGTTTGATCCTCCAGATGAGCCTAAGGTACTAAAAAACTTTCTATACCAAGTACATTTGCCATTTAATCTTGGGTGTTCCTTAGATCTCTTAGCTAGTGGTTTTCTGTTGCTACTTTTAGGAGTACATTCACAGAGTTGGTCGAACCGCTCGCGGGGAAGGTGCAAAAGGAAATGCCTTGCTTTTCTTGATTCCAGAGGAGTTACAGTTTCTTCGATATCTTAAGGTCTGAATTACCTTTTTTTACTGGAAATAGCATATATATAAGGAAATAGGTTGTAGCATACTATCTGTTTAATCTATGTTTATGATGTTGATTGGATAAAAAAACAAAGGACAGCCCTTTGGAGCTATTTCATTTTGTATTACTCTCCTTTTTTTTTCCCTGAAAATATGTTTTATGTTTACCGGCTATCTCAGGCAGCAAAAGTGCCAGTCAAAGAGTACGAGTTTGATCCGAAGAAGCTAGCAAATATTCAATCTCATCTGGTAGTTGTTGTTTACAAACTCTTCATTTCATTATTTCTAACATGTCTCATCAAATTTATTTCTGAAGTTAAATGGAATTTAAATAATCGTAATTATCCAATGTATGCAGGAAAAGTTGATTTCCAACAACTATTATTTGAATAAGTCAGCTAAAGATGCATACAGATCTTACATATTAGCTTACAATTCTCATTCTATGAAGGATATCTTCAATGTTCACCAGCTTGATCTTCAGGTGTGTACTATGTTTTTGTGCTGGAGCATCTTATCTCGAAATCATTTACTTATTCTTTGAAAATGTGCTGCTTATATATGTTGTAGGAGTAATTGAGCATTAGCGTTGGACATTAAACAATAAAATTTTAGTGGGGAAATCTCGGATCATGGAATCTGAAAAGTGTCCTTGACATGTAAAGATTGAAATTCTCAAAATAATATGCGTTTGTATTACTAAGATGCTAAAGAAATGGACTACGGAATAATGCATATAATTTCCATCTTGTAAACTGATATAGCTTCTGATTCATCGAAGTACTTTCCCAGATAATGCCGACTCTATGATTGAAACCAGAAATAGTGAACAAGAAATATTAGCCACCTGATAATTTTGTGATGAACTTGTAATTCGATCAATGATACAACAAATTTGAATTGGAGGTCAAATGTGTAGTTAGGCTTCTTGAGGCTCTACTCAGTTCAGTGATTGAATAGTCCCAAGCAATTTAGTATCTCATATTTGCTTTCCATCACCACCACCAGAGTATACCTGATTATGTTTAAGGCTACACATTCATCTTCTCACATATGATTCTTTTTGGTAGGCTGTGGCTGCTTCATTTGGTTTTAATTCTCCTCCAAAAGTAAATTTAAACATTGATAGCAATGCATCCAAGTTCCGGAAGAAAGCACGAAAAGCGGAAGGCAGTCGGCATGGATTCAACGAGAGCAACCCCTATGGAAAGAAAGGCGAAGATGACATACGACAGTTTGTCAGATATTAGCATTCAATCCAACTATATGCTCTTTTGCAAACGGCTCTTCAGCTTTGAAGTAGTAAGTCTTTAGATAATTTTTGTATGTTTAGATATGTTAATCTTAAAAACTGATGCATTATGCAACTTTTTTAAGTTTCACTTCTTTTTAGAGTCAGGTTGGTTCCATTGTTCACTTTAACCATTTGACCAGTCGTCCTCCAACAATATACTGTGGCCCTGATTTTGATCTCTATCGAACCATGTACTGCAGCTATACATTGACTGTATTTCTTCGTTCATTTTTGCTCGGATCCTTGCACTTGATGGTGTTGGGGAGGCGGGTTGTACAACTTTGTTTTGTTATGTGACACGATTTTTGGTGTTATGTGAGCTATAAATCATTAGAGCCGACGTCCGACTTATATGTTCTTTTTTCTAACAAAAATATCAAGATAATTGGAAGATATACTGTTTCAAAAATAGAAATACCAACTTATGTGTGCTTTTTCTAACAAAAATATCAAGATAATGGATGACATAAACTGTTTCAAAAATAGAAATAAAAATAACGATGTTTTATAGTTCATGAAATTTTGAAAAATGTTTAAATTCGAGACTGAAATACATCAAAAACAAAATTAAAACTATTTCCATCTCCAAACACTTGTTTGGAAAAAAAAAAAAACCAAATATAATTTCCTGAATTCAGCGTCGTTTCCAATTCAATAGGGGTTGCAGCCCCAAATAAATCGCAGAGGCCGCTGAAGTCATAGTCTCGATAAAAATTATCATTCCAGCGACTTCTTATGTATTAGTTATACTGTACACGTAACAGTCTTTTTTATTTAAACTAAACTGAAATTTAACAAATTATAGAAAGACTAAATTGATATTTGAATTGTTGAAATAAAAAAAATAAAAATAAAAGTATATGTTGAAATATAAAAAAAACAAAAAAAAAATTAATATTATTATATATATTAATAACATATAAGACTAAAGTTGAAAAAAAAATTGATATCATTTTTAGATGATTAGTATCGTGTCCTCACTTTTAATAAAATAGAATAGATAATAACTGTAAATTACTACTGCTGCTGCTAGCCGTGCTTTTTTTTGCGCCCACCATCACGTTTACTGTCGCGTTTCCGGCGGCGTTCAGGTCCAATGGCAGATCCTTAGTAAATGTTATTACTCCTCTTATATTCACCTTCATCTGCACGCCCTCCTGATGGTCACCGTGCCATGTATGACATTACCTCTCTGTTTTTCTACACGTGCACACTGATTGTACCTATATTGAAGAATTTCAAGGTTTATGAAGCCTGCTTTGTTATTATTGATAATGGGACAATGGAGGCGTATTGTTTTTTTTTTCTCTGGAGGTTAAATTAAAGACTGATTCAAGCATTTTTCCTTACCGAATAACTCTTGATTGATTAATTTGCTCCTGTGAAAAATGGAGGATTTTATGGTGAAGCATTACATAGTGGTGATATTACAATGATTTTATCATGAAGCATTACCCGGGGTCACCCCGGTTCGATTTTCTGGATCCATCTAGGCCTTCTGATTGGAGAGCGCCGGAGCACTTGTTCGAAAGTGCCAACAAGTCTAAGGCTTTTTAGCTCTTGTCGGAAGTACATACTCCGTGAATAGAATTTTGGCTTAGGCTGCTAGCCAGTGATCCACGTCAGAGGTGGTAATGCACGCCAACTTTGCTATTGGTGTAGCTATCTACAACAAATGTTATGAGTAGTCTTGGTGGGGTGAGTTCAGCTTGATAAAAAAATTCAGTGTAATAAAAGGGGTTGTGGGATCATCTTAGTTTCAAGCTGTGCCTTGTGTTATCATACTTTTGGAGCTGCGACATGAGATTATAACTATAAAATTTGGCACAGGATTAGCAGTTTAAAATTTTAAAGTGCTTTGTTGCTGATTGTACTATACCTGCCAGTAAATTCTATGATGATTTTATCCCATTTTCCTTTTTCTTAAATTCTGTCCTAAACGATCTTTGAACATTGGCTGCTACTTCAAATTTTCCCTAGGAGGGTCTGGCGAGTCACCGTCCCTTATGAAGTTATTAGCTCATGCAGTTGCCAGAGAGCACTTGAGGTACAATATGTTGAAACATATGATTTTATATAGAAATACAGAAAGAATGCTGGCAGATTCACTTGGTGCTAATGATGGAATTACAATTATTTACCACCATGATGCTTTCGGCTTTCCCATACAAATATAGGGGAAGACTTCGAGTGCGAAGCATTTTCTCGAACTTTATTATTTTGGTTATTTTAACCAATATTATCAAAGAAAATTATAAGATATTTTAGTAGCGTTATGAAAAAAACTCATCTTAAAAACGTGGTATCATAGCCAAGTTTATCCCTGACATTTGCTTGGCTAAACTTCATGCCTACAAAATGTTGTGTCAAACCAAAATATGCATTGCAACAATTTCTAGCAATATGAGAAAACTCGTTTACATCCCTTGAGTGTTTGTTTCGTTCATAAAGAACAATCACAGATAGTGCTCGTTGATGCATAAAATCACTTGTTTTGAGTTCATGTTGTTGCCAATGCGAACTCGCACTTCTAAGCCGTGTGTGCGAAGTATTTTTTTTAAATCTCTGGATCCTACTTAAATTAAATTTTCTGCCTTACATTCCTATAAAATTCAAATAGACAAATCAGAAAACGCATTATGCTAATCAGGGATGGAACCAAGATTTCGATTCGAGTTCACATTTTCCACAAAATTACATATCCGAATTCTCCAGTGGTTCCATCCCTAAAACTAGTCATATCAACGTAATAGAGGCTTCTCTACATCGTACTCACTTTCCACTGAGTTATTGTCGTCGTCGACGGAAAAACCTTCTTTTCCTTTAGCCCAGAGCACGAAATAGAGACCGGTAAACATGAGGCACATACCTGCAAGGCTTGAATTCAAAAGGGTCTGTCTCAATATTGTCCAAACATTTTCAATCATGTTTTCTTGATTCGAAATATTTATTGAATATATACCTTCCAATGCTAATGGAGTCTCCCAAAGTTATTACTGATAGTACGACAGAAATGACCGTAGCGAGGGGGTTAAATATAGACACCATGACTGGACCTCTTTTCTTCATTGCCCATGCATTGAAGCTTACACATATTCCACTCACACTGCCTGCCTGTTTTCATTCAATAGTTAAATAATTATTCAAGGAGCAAGGAATTTTATGCATCACGTGTAACTCATTGATGGCAAATATGCAGAAAGAAATTGGTTGTGAAAATGAATGATAAGCAACAGGGAATTACCAAAATGGAGTAGACAATGAGTTGTTGAATAGTTAACAAAGGCCATCCAGTATCCCATCCATTATCTTCAATCATCTGAACCATGGTAGTAAGAACCACACCTATGAGTGATGTTAATGTACACAAGGATATCGGTGCTGGAAAATCACGTAAAGTTGTAGCCTGAAACGTGCAGGACAAAAGTTACTATCTATCTTGTTCCTCCTGATATAATGTGTTTAAGCATCGACGTACTTGTAAAACGATTTGACTTGACAACACAAAAATAGCTGCAATTAGATACATGCAACCGATCATGGTTTGTTCGTCGAAAATGTTATCAGGTGGTGGAGAGGAATTCAAGAATTGAGCCTCCTTTGGCAACGGATGTTGCACTGTACTTTGCATCAGACTCATTAAAAGTGCTCCGACAACACAGAGTAAAGTCCCTGCAATCTTGGCTCTGCTGTATATGCTTGCCAGCTCTATTTTCTCTAATCTGCAATGGATTTTAACCTTTACTACAATGGAGGGTTAGAATGTTTATTTTTTTCATGATTAACGAGGCTGCTTGAGATTATAATTAAAATGATGATGATGGGAAGAAATGGGATTGACCTGAAAGCCCAGGCAATGCAAAAGATTAGTCCTGGTGCAAGATTTGGCATGGCTGTGGCCATAGCTGGTGAAGTGAGACTGACACCTTTCATGAACAAAGACTGAAATACAGTCACACTGAAAACATAAAAAAACAAGGATTGGCATTATACATCATCTGTTAAAGCATAAAACTACATAATACTTTGCCAACTTTACGATTGAGTTGTTTCTAGCATGGTACAATCTTGTTTTGATGGACAAAATGTTAATCAATTTTAATAATAATAATAATAATAATAATAATTGTGGTAGATTTCAAATACATAAAAAAAATAGACGACTTTTGGAATTTTATATCTCTGAAATCCTTTTCCAAATCAAATATAATCATCATATCAAATCCATCCATGTAATGTGATGTGTTTATTCTCCCTATATTTATGTTTCCCAAAGGGATCAAAAAGCTTAAAAAACTCCTTCCAAAACAATTGTAAAATTATTGCATGTAATACCGAAATAAAATCATTTTGGAATAGAAGAAAATACTAATAGCACACCCATTCAATCATATAGCTAAAATGACTATTTTGAATTTAAGTGCTCTCCTCACTCAATGATAGCTAAAACAAATATAACAAAAAAAGGTCTTAATTGAGTTAATAAGTTCTTTTAAATTTGTTGTTCCAATTATTTGGTTTATTTATCAAATTTCAACTTTCAAATATGTATTAAACTCTTAAATTTTTATATTGACGTTACAAAATTCTGGATTTCATTTGATTTAATTGTGGAATTTACAACAATATAATGTTAACTAGGTATAAGGATGCATTAAATAAGTGAAAACTAGAAGAAGAAACGTCAACCTACCCTCCAAAAGAAAGCAAAAGAAGTTGAATCCATAACTTGACACTAAATTTGGTAGGCCATTGCTTCCTGCAACATCAACATAATTCAATACCATTAATTTAAGCATTTTATTTTTCTTTTCTTTCATCATATAATTTCGTCATTAAGTAAATCACATTTCTTGATTAAAAAAATAATAAACGTCATCAATGAAATGATTGTGTATCATACATCGTTGGATGTATTAAATATGGACAAAACAGAACAAGAAACAGCATAGATAAAATGGACTTGCCGTTCAAAGAAGATGGCTAGAGGAGAGAGCAGAACAAATGTGGCAAATGTAGAAAAAATGATAAGAGAAGAAGGATGAAACCCAAGCTTCAAGAGATAACTTAGCAAAATTGAGTTCCCAGCATACAAAAACTGAACTGTAATCAATCCAACAATTATACCAACATCTTCGATGTACTGCAGTCTCTTCCAATTGCCCATCATTTTTAATTAATCCAATCTTGCTTGCATGCCTTATTATTTAAAATCTTCTAATAACCAACCAACAATTTTGGCAAAAATATAACTCTTTCTTGCTTGTATAAATGAAGCAACTTTTCAACAATTCTTTTCTTCTTTGGATATCTCAGTCACTTTCTTGGGATATGGGAATGCATGTCTTCATTTTCCTTGCAAAGCCATTCTCACAAGTAAGTAAATTTTTTGTGATTAATTGAGAAACAAGAAGAGATTATCTCCAGAAATGGAAGGTTTTGAATTATGGAAGCCAAGAAGTAGAATGAATGGAAGGTTGAGGGTGTGAATTTTTTGAACTATGAAAGCCAACAAATACAACGGTTTCAGTTTTCACCTCTCTTTATGGAACAAAGCAATAATTCCCTATAATATTGGAGCAAATCTCTCCCTCCCCTTCTCATGTATTTATGCATACAATAATTGACCATTGGTAATGGTAATAAGTATGTCAATATTAAAATCTCATGCATTATTATACCAAAAAAATCAACAAAAAAACATTAAAGATATTAATAAAAAAAAATAATACCAAGATAGAAGAGTGAATATTTTTCAAATTTTAGAAAACACCCACTTTTTGTGCTTGTGTTGAATTTCTTTACTACCTAAATAAAGTAAATTTAGATCATTTAAAAAATAATAATTTATTGTGTAACTCTTTTTTTTTTTTAAATAGAATATTAGCTACCATAATTGTCTTAAACATAAAAAGATAATGCAATGTTCATTAATTTCAAGAAAATGTGAGTGTTTACACAAGGCTCAGCTCAATAAGTTATTCTTTAATGACAGAAACAAATCTTGATTTGTAAAAGTGGGAAATAAAACCATCAAAATTCAAAATGTGATGTTAGAATTTTTATTCTCAAATTATCCATCATTTATCCGTGGAAGCAAAGCACATTCATTCATTAGCAGAACTTTTCCTGCAGTTCTTGAGAGACAATCCACCACATGGATCAGTCCCATTTCGTACATGGATTCAGGTGCCTTAATTTCAGATATGGCCGTAACAAATACTTTCAAGCCAAATATCTCTAGCATAATCTATTCGATTCGTGCGTGTACTAATACTGGCCTGTTTTCTCATGGCCAACAGCTTCATGGCCACATTCTGAAATCTGGGTTCGATTCCGATGTGTTTGTCTCCACGTATTTGATTAGTTTTTACGTCAAGTTTAACCGTGTAAATGATGCGCAAAATTTGTTTGTTGAAATTCCTGATCCAACTGTGGTTTCTTGGAATTCATTAATTTCCGGGTATGTGAATCATGGACAGTTTAGAAAAGCTTTAAAGGTGTTTACTCAATTAGAAAACTCAAATGTTTTTGCAGACTCGTATTCGTTTACTGCTGCTTTATCCGCTTGTGGACAACTGAGACTAGTGCAGGTGGGAAGATCGGTGCATTCTAAGATTGTGAAATACGGTGTGGGGTGCAGTGTTTTTGTTGCTAATTGCTTGACCGACATGTATGGAAAGTGCGGTTTCACCATGGAAGCAACGGCGGTTTTCCAAGAAATGGTTGAGAAGGACAATATTTCTTGGAATTCTGTTATTGCAGCAAATGCTAGAAATGGGAAACTTGAACAGGCATACACTTTTATGCTTCAGATGCCAGAACCTGATACAATCTCGTACAATGAACTGATTGATGGCATTGCACGGTATGGAGTTATAGAAGATGCTATTACTGTGTTATCAAAAATGCAAAACTCAAATTCATCTTCATGGAATTCGATAATAACAGGGTATGTGAACCGAGAAAGAGGCAGGGAAGCTCTGGACTTTTTCTGCAAAATGCATTTGTGTGGTGTCCACATGGATGAATTCACGTTCTCAAGTATCTTAAGTGGCATTGCAAGGTTGTCTGCGACCACATGGGGTAGTTTGATACATGGATGCTTGTTGAAACATGGTTTAGATGGATATGTTGTTGTCGGGAGTGCTCTGATTGACATGTATTTTAAGTGTGGGCAGATAGAGGAAGCGGAAAAATCATTTCACTCACTTCCGGAAAAGAATTTGGTTACGTGGAACGCAATGATATCGGGATATGCTCACAATGGTAACTTCGGAACGGTGATTCATCTCTTCAAGAAGTTGAAATCAATGAGAAATCTACAGCCTGATGAAATTACTTTTCTCAATGTATTTTCAGCGTGTTGGCATATTAGGATCCCTCTGAAGGTAGCAAACCAGTTCTTTGAATCGATGATTAATGAATATATGATTGAGCCTACGCCAGAGCACTGTTCTTTAATGATAAGGCTCCTGGGGCAAGAAGGACACTTAAACAAGGCTGAGGATATGATTAAAGAACTGGGATATAGTTCCAGTGGAATGGTTTGGAAGGCATTGCTCAGTGCTTGTGTCACCTGTGGGAACCTAGAAGTGGCAGAGGTGGCTGCTGCAAAAGTTATTGAGTTGGAGAGTGATAACGAGTTTGTTTATGTGATGATGTCCAACATCTATGCCTCCAAAGGAAAATGGGACGATGCTTGTGGCGTGAGGGAAATGATGAAAGAGAGAATGGTAGCGAAAGAAGCTGGCTGTAGCTGGATAGAAGTTGAAGATGTGATCCCAACATCCTCGATGATTTGATGTGCAGATGTTCTTGATGCTAATATGTACACGATCATCCCAAGGAAACCTTTTATGGTTCCACAAAGTGGGATATAAGCTTGTGAGCTGTGATCCTTACACGTTAGTCAGGGCGATTTCCTAGAATGCCTCAAGGCGTTCTAAGTTTGATTCTTACAGAAACTTGGATTCCTCTGTGTCAGATCACCATACATCATGGTGTGGGATTCATATTAAGGAGGGGTTGTAAAGTAAAGATAAAGAGGACAATGTTAGTTCGAGAACTTAGTATGGACCATTTCCTTACGCCTAAGCTCTCGATAGTGTTGCATAGACAATTTTGTTAAAGCCAGCACAAAGATGTTAATTTTGGTAAAGTTCCACCTTCCCATCCGATGATGATTTTAACTCGAATGCCCCCGTATAAGCAACTTTGCTACGGATTAGCTCATAGTGGGATATGATTTTGGAAGTGAGATGTTGCCCCATTGGGTACCAAAATAATATATATAAAAAATATTAGGCCTAAAATTAACTGTAATATTTTTTATGTATTAATTTTATTTGGGCAAAAACTTGTGTGAGACGGACTCATGGGTTGTATTTTGTGAAACAGTCTCATGGGTTGTATTTTGTGAGACGGATCTCTTATTTCGGTCATCCATGAAAAAACATTACTTTTTATGCTAAGAGTATTACTTTTTATTGTGAATATCGGTAAGGTTGATTCGTCTCACAGATAAAGATTCGTGAGACCGTCTCACAAAAGACTTACTAATTCATTTGCTACGGATTAGCTTATGAATTCTAATTGATTGCAAATTTCTCAACTCAACAAGTGGGAGTATATAGTTTGTTAAAAACAAGTAGAAGGAGCATATATGCTTTTTACATTTGTGTACTGTTTGAGTGACATACAAGAAATTACCTAGAACCAAGTGTGAAAAATAATAGTTTTCGTCGGTAAGTACATGGATCAATTAAGTCCAGTGAGCGAGTTCTTCGTGGGTACAGATGCAAAAACATAGGTCTCGATTATTGTCAGTAGTTTAAAAAGTTGATGTTTTCTTCTTCAAATACCCATCACTTGTGTTCTAACGATGTTCATTCAAATTTTTTTTTTTACATTAAAATGAAAAATGTAATAGAATATTATATTCAATCAATTTAACTTTTTCACAATGAATATTATTTAGTAACTAACCAGATGCGTATATCTCTTGTTTCATTAACTATTTTTATAATTTTCTTATTAAACGTAATTAAAATAAATTAACTGTGACAATAATTTTATAGTTTCAAAAATTTCAATATTTAGAGATATTCTGTAAAACAAAAAATCCCTTCACCAGCACCCCAAACTTGGAGGATGAGTACGAATTATATGACAATAAGATTCACGTGGCTATCAATGTTTTGCTTCTATCTCGAGTCATTTCATGCCATGCTCAGCAAACTAGGGCCGCTGAAATTGGATGTTTTACAAATTGTAAGACTGGGTATTGTTGAAACAACGTCGTTGAAAAGGAACATGTCACCAGCGAACATCCATAATTGCTGTAGGAAGAACTCCGTAAATCATCTAACTATAAATTTATTCGGAATTGTGAAGGCACCCTTTAAATCAATCAATAGAGCATACATGCTGGTAGCTAACAATTTTTCATTATGACGCCATCCTTTCCATTGCCACTGCGCTGTGCAGAGGAAGCATTGATGCCACCCTCCCCCAACTCCCCCGGCGTCCTAATCCGCAATTTCCATCCATTAATAACAGATTAACGTGTGAGATCATCTCATAAGAGTTATTGTGTAGCTCACTTACTGTCACGTATCCTAACTTTATATCACTATTAAGTAATGTTTGAATCGAGTAGGTCTATTGTGAGACAATATCACAAATCTATATCTATTAGATGAGTTGATGGGTCAAATAACACTTTTTGATATAAAAGAAGTATTTTTCAAAAGACGGGGTCTGAGTAAGAAATACGTAACACAAAATTGATCTGTGAAACAATTTCATTTGAATTTTGTGGCTTTAACCATATCTCAGTGTCGAACAGTATTATGGGTTGTGCGGTATTGTTAATTTGTTAAAAAAATATTCTCAACACTATGGTAGACTAACATATCTTCAAGATTTGTGGTGACGAGACTGAATTCTTTTGATCCATCACAAATGGATGGATATTATTTCATCGAATATTAAATGAGATTATATTTTAAATATAAATCATTTTATACTTTATTGTTTTAGTTTTGTTCACTCTAATTATTCCATTTTCAGGTAATAATGTTATTATGTAATTTAATGTTAATAATTAACTAAAACCAATCGTATCAGTAAACTAATTTGAAAAGTGGACAAATTTGACATAGAGAAATGTTGGTGTTTTTCATTTGTTTGATTCATTTCAAGAGTCAACCTTCAAATGTTTAATGTTGAAGTCCGTTATTTTGACCCGAAAAGTTTGACAAAAGCTTAAATTGGACTAATAAAGCAATCCCCCACGGTGTAGTCCCCAACTCGACTTAATGTTACGCGTAGGTCTTTCATAAGACGGTCTCACGGATTTTTATTCGTGATACGATCACTCATGTCTATATTCACAATAAAAATTAATATTGATGTGATCTCGCTGAAATGGGATGAGTCGGGTCGGGAGCTCCAACGGATCAAATTAACGATTTATAATGTTTGGGGAATTTGATTGAAGATAATGGCTTCAACAGCACCTGCAAACAAGAAAGGAACTCGTAAATGGGCGCCGGAGGGGAGTCCGGCGTGGCCACTCCGATGCTTAAGTCAGTGAATGACTCAACAAAAGACCAATGTAACCAAGTGATGGTTGTGATATCGGTGTAAGAGTGTAGACAATAAAATGAATTCCCATCTAAATGTAAAGGGAGAACCTGATATTTATAGTAGGGGATGCATTGATTACCTCGGTCTGCGTGCTACCTACTAATTTTAGTAGGACGGCTACATTCTGACATGTCAAATCATACACTAGTCACATCCCGCCTGTCTGACTTTGTCAACCACTTGGATTATTGTCAGAGATAGGACGGTCGCCCACATCCAATTCTGCTAGTGTACTCGAGTGCGGTGCTCATATCGAGGTGGCCCGGTTAGAATGCTTACCGGGTGTCTAGTTGCCCGGGGAGTAGAGCCCGGGTTTGCACCTGCCCGGCTTCAGAAGAATTCATTCTGCAGATTGACCCTGATTTGAGAATCCATATGATATCCCGGGTCATCCATGACCCGGGATCTTACAGGGGTATCAAATATATTTGACATAAAAAATAATTTTTCGTGGAAGACACATATAGAATATCTGTTTCACAAAATTGACCTGTGAGACCATCTCACAGGAGTTTTTGTGTAATGTTACATGATGCATCAAGATCCAAAATTTAAAACGGAAAAACTCAAACCTGAAATAAAGATGGTCAAATTATCTTTCACTTCACTTTGTATATGTGTATTTTTACAATTCAATGAAAATAAAAAGAACGAATAAATCTTTTAAAAAACATATAAATTAATTATGAGTGACTATCACTCCCAAAATTTAAAAAAAGAAATCATAATCCCAGAGAAAGTAAACTAACCACTCCAACAATAACCCCACTTATCTTTAACATTCTTTTCCTAATATCTGAACCAATCCCCCAACTTGATGAAATATCAGATTCCAGCTTCGAATCATATCTATAATTCGGGTTTGACCCGTATAAGGCCTGTATACCCGCCACGTCATCTTCTCGGAGCTCCGCTTTCTTTTTCCTCGGGCTCAAACTTGGGTACATAATCGCTTCCTTCACGGTGGAGTGAGCCAACCCCAGCACATGTCCGATCTCATGGGTCGCCACCGATTCCAGGTCCACAGCCACCTTCGATTTCTCGGCCGTGAATTCCACAGCCCACCTCTCCGCCGCGTCGAGATGAAACCTCCCGTTCTCCGGCGAGAAAGCATGAGCCAAAACCCCCAAGACCCCATCGAACGCCTCCCCGTCGCCATGGTCGCCGCTGTACCAACCAATCTTTATGTCAGCCGACGAGTAGCTCCTCGCCTCCGTGAAATTCACCGGAATCACGGCGGACCACCTCGAAAAAGCGCTCCTGAAAGCCGACTTCACGTCCGTCGAATTCACGTAGTCGATCATGTGCGCGGGAGAGAAAGCGTAGGTTAACGTCATCGGAGATGGTCGAGCCCACCTCGGTTTGCCATAAAAGTAAGCAAAGTGCCTCGTAGTCTTGAACCTTCCGCCGGCGGCGGGAGACACATCGCTAACGCCACACCTCGGCGAGATGATCACTCTCATCGTATCATAATCCAACCTCCCCGTCTCCGATAAACCCAGATTTTTCTGATACGAAACCAAAGCCGATTCAAACTCCTCATCGAAAAAATCAGTGAAATTAACGTCCGGAGACGAAAAAGGCATGTACCCAAAGCGGCCAAAATAACGCTTAAGCTCCGCCATACCGTCGAACCGGCTGCCTTTTCCGGCATCGAGGAATTTCATGAAACCATGCCACGAGCTGTTTGTCAACCCATCGGCGTTCAGTTCGGGTATTGAATCAGGCAAAAACATGGCGGGAAAAAGAGGGAGAGATAAAAGGAAGAAGAAAACAAAGCAGGTCCAAGTACGATGATTGTTGTAATAACTGAAAACCGGAAACATGGTTGGGTTGGATTGGATTGGGTCGTTAGTTAATAAAATCTTTTTGTGTTGGATTCTGTGTAAATAAAGGATGATTGGAGATATATTTAAGGCAAAGTTTAAAGAAAACAAAGGGATTAGTTTTCATCGATATTTAATTTCACTTGTTTGTATTGTAAGTATAGATAAGACCGATGCACAAGAAACTGTGACAGACGTTTGGAAGATTCTTGCTTTATGTTACTTTTCCTTGGAGATTCCAAGGTTGTTTCGGTTGGTGAACATACCATTTTAACACATGTTAAAAGTTTCACCGATTTTATCAACATAGCAAAGAATGACGTTTTTTTTAAATTTTTTTTAAAAAAAAAGAAGAAGAAAGAAACCTAGAGTTACAATATTTCGCGGTAATTAGCAAAATATCTTTGATCAAATTTTTTTTAAATGACTTTTATGTGTATTTGAAAAGACTCGAATACACTTGGAGATTGCTATTTTTTAAAAATAAAGTTTGATCGAAGTTATTCTCTCAAATATCCCCAAGATTTCGTGTCCGATTATTAGATTAAAGAAGAACTGATGCATAAAAATATATTTATATACTATATGATGAGAATAAAAATAGAGCAAAAACTTGTGTGAGACGACCTCACGGGTTGTATTTTGTGACACAGATATTTTATTTGGGTCATCCATGAAAAAATATTATTTTTTATGTTAAAAGTATTATTTTTTATTATGAATATCGGTAGAGTTGACTACTCTCACAGATAAAGATTCTTGAGAAATAGAGGGGTCAACCACACATATGAATCTAGCACTAGCAGGTACTCAGCGGAGGACTTTAACAAGAGAGCGTGCGGAGGTGGGATATATCGATTTTTAAATGAATTTTCTTGTTTCGTCATTCTTAATTACATTTGAGTCACCCGGCCCTTCATTATCCTCTTGCCTCTCAAAAATCCTAGCTCCATCTCCCACAAATAACAAGGTTAATTTTCAGTCCAAAATTCTGCAATTTTGGTCATCTATCTTTGTTGCATTGTGATTTTGGTAATTTATGTTGTAGTTTGGTTGTTCCGTCATTCTAAATTTCATTTAATCACCCCTAAAAGTCCATTTCTCACAAATAAGGATATTAATTTTTTTGTCATGAAAAAACTGCAATTTTGGTCTTCGTTTGTTATTTTGATATTTTATATTGTCTAATTTCAATTTTAATAATATTACTTTAAATTTGTGGCAATTTTAGTCATTTATCATCCGATCAAAGTGTCGATATGACATTTACACATTATCTTCATGTAAAAGCAACACAAGTGTCACGTAGATGCCAAATCATTCTTACGTCAAATATAACGATTAAAATTACCAAATTAACAAAGATCACATAGAAAAACTGAAAATTTAATAACATAGACCAAAATTGCAATATGACAAATGTATAACATTAATATTGCAGTTTTTCCTTTTCTGTCCTAAACATGCTTCATAATTTTCATTCAAAAATTTCTTTTAACTTTATCTAGAAGGGTTTGAATTTGGAGGGCATTTGTTTCATACAAGTAAAACTTAAAATGAATGATTTGAAATCTCTTGTACTGCCCAAATATTATTTTTGTTAGTCAACTTTCCAACTTACTCATTTGAAACACATTTCAAATTAACATTGTCTCATAAATCCAAATCATTTAATTCAAACTCGACTTAAATTTTCTAATTATATTGTTATTTCCGAATATTTCTTTTATTTGCATCGAAAAAGAAAAATTAAAGCAGAAGAGAAGACTTAACATATAAATTAACGATCGTGTTTTCTAGATCCCTCGATTATTCAATTATAACATCACAAATTCTATAAAGGCTGCAGGCCGACTTTTGTTAGTTTTCCAGCAAACATTTCAAAATTATGAATAATAATAATTATTATTATTATAATTATAGGTTTAATTAGGACATCTGATTGCAACTAAACCGAAGTAAAGATCGATGAGTTGAACTAACGAGGAATAAGTTGATCTTAGGTGGAAAGATTTTAGATAACGGAAATTTATTAGTTCTTGTTGGCCAAATTAATAATTGATATATGAACATCTTTCGTTTTCAAATTAACAATAGCTTCCAATTGCATCCACTAAAATAATCTAACATTATATGTAGTATGTATGTGTTGACTTGGAGTCCTTGGACATTACAAGTCTTGACGTTTTGAATATCTATACTATTTTATTAAAGTTGAAAATATGATAGTAACCATTTAAGAAGGAAACCAACATTTTCTTCCAACTATACTAATATTACATTTTTATTTTTGTTTTTGTTTTTGTTTTTTTTTTTAAATTTCAACACACACTTTTATTTTATTTTTTTTATTTCAACCATTCAAATTACAATTTAGTCATTCCATTATTTATCAAGTTTCACTTTAGTCCATCGATAATGATAAAAAAAACTATATACACACGCATCACGTGTGCAGAGTAACTTGTATATATTAAAAGTCGCGAGTTACCTTAAATTTTTTTTAAAAAAAAAAATCTATATCTTGCTTCTATAGTGATATGTAGATTATTTATTTGAAATGAATTAAAGTCGCGAGTTCTTTTNTTGATTATAAGGGAGAGCGACATTAGGGGCACAAGCCGTCTTTAATTTCGTTTTCTTTACAATATTACATAGGTTACTATGCGTATGTTAGAAATGATGGTGATGATGTGTCTGATTGTATCAGTGATAATTTCTTTTCTTTTCTTTTCTTTTCTTTTCTTTCGAAGATGCATTAATCATATCTTGAGTACTTCTGCAATTGTCTATTTCATTTAATCATCAAGAGATAAAAATATTTTTTCAAAATATTGAAATTTTTTAGGATAAGAACAACATTTAAATGGCTTTCCAAGGGACATGAAATCCTTGTTCACTTCACATAATAATTTACTAAAAAGGTTACAGAAAAATACAATAGGGTTCAGAAACTAAAAAAATACAAAAAGGATTCAGAATTTAAGACATCTCTCTCTCTGCAATCGTTGTGCAAACAAACAGACAGATTCCATATACAGCCTATTCCAGTTGAAATACAAGTTTTAACTCTCTAGTCCTAAATAACTATCAACATCTATCACTACTAATCTTAGTGCTGAAACGCCTAAAAATGAGAATGGATGGAGCACTTCCATTCTCATTTTTCTTCAGTATGACAAGAAATCTTGCATATAACATGGCCTAGATATCCGTTTTTCCCTGTCAATTGTGGCTACTATACCCTGTAACAAATCATGCAATAAAATTTAAGCGCGAAATAAAAACGTGTACAACATTAATAAGCTGTGAAACTAGCCATTCGATATCACCTTTAGATGTGTTTTTAGTGTGGCTCCTGTGGCTTTTGTCATGTGAAGAGGATGGGAGCTTCGGGATTGTGAGCGAACTTTGCAGCCCTTCTAACAGCTGAAGAGTAAAAGATCAACAGATTGCTAAATGATGCAACACAAAAGCTAGAACTATGAGACACAACATTTTCATATTACTCCCAAACGATGTAAGAGCTCTAGAAAGGGGATATACTACCTCCTCAACGATATCATACAACTTCCACCCTCGTTGAAATTATTTTTGCACAATCACGATGCCCCAAATTAGTACTCATATGGTTGTACTCGGCCCATTTAACATAAATGAAAGGAATAAAATCAGCACTTTCCAAATGAAAATTTTGCACACAATTCAGCACACACAGGGTATTACTTACTTCGAAATGTACAATAACCGTGACCATCTTTATTTTCTGTCATGAGCTACTCTTCTAAATCTAAGGAATCAATCAAACTTTCATGTCATGAATCAAGGTTACCTTTCAGCAAAAACCTGTTATTATTTACACCACTCGGCTTCATAAAAGGACATCTTTTACGGTTCAGAATCTTTTGAAGCAACTACGAGCTTTTAGATATTTACCTCCCGGATTTAGGCAAGTGGAGGTTAACAACTGGACAATCCTTTTTAAAAACCAAAATAGGGTTCTGCACAAGCAAAAGTCTCCTAATGGCACAATCAAGATCCCAGCTAAAAATGTTCCACTCAGGTAAATTAAAGTAAGTTTCAGCAAACCAAGCACAATTAGCTTCAACCAATCTAGACCAGTCTGTATCTCTTTCAGAATAGATTTAAGAGTTCTCAAATGCTTAGGTGAAAACATTTATCCTTTTTCTTAATAGTGATACCAAACTGAGGTGCAATTTATAGGGGATTCTTGCCTGATCAAAATATTAAATGAACAACTGCGTAGATCTTATGGAAACAGCAAGATTAGACTAAACAGGTAAGCATAAGAAAAGAGAAAAACAATAAATGATTAACAAAGACTTACCCTTGATGTTGGCTGAATACGGCGAATTGATCGGCGTGGTTCAATAGAACCAAAAACAAAATTTTCATCTGCTTCATTCTTTTCCGACTTACCACCGGAAGTTGCAAGTTTCCCTTTCTTGAGCCGCTCAGACATAGTATTCACTGCTGATGTTTTCTTGCGATTTTCTGATTGAGCTCGAGAAGAAAATACAGTTGCACTATCAGGAACATTGGAAAAGGTTTCAAATTCAGTAAGGCTTTTCTCAACTGGTTCGTTATCATCATTGCTTAAAGCAGCATCGCTAGCATTAGAGCGGGAAGAGGTTAAGCCATCTTTCCGAGGTAATATTCTACTTGGGATAGTCGGAGGTTTCCCAGACTTGGGAGCTTTGAATTTAGCCTCTGCTACTTGTTTCTCCTTCAAATCAATCTTCGTATTATTTTTCGATCCCCTTGATCCTGGTCCTTGAGACGTCAAAAATTTAGCTAGCTTAACTGAATCATCAGGTACAGTCTTGGTGCTCCTATCAGAAACATAATGTTTGTTTACTTCAATGAATTTTCTCTTCTTTCCAGGCTTAGGAACACCAATAACAACTCTTGATCCTTCTTTCTGGAAACCAGACCTCATGGTCCTGCCCATGTTGGGTTTTTTACCATCCCTACTACTGCCAACATTAAAAGCTGTTTCTTCAGCGGACAAAGGCAATCTATGTTCAGCTTTGTCAACTTCTGCGAAATTGATGGCTTTAGACAGCTCACCCTTCCCTTTTGTCTCCATGTCAGTGCTTCCCAACTTTGGTCGCTTCTCCATTGGTGTATCTCCCTGAAATGGAAACACACAGCTGAGTAAGATGACAGCTAAAACAAACTTTTGTGAGACCACATTCTAAACTATATAATGAAGTAAAATATAAGACCTGGGAAGTCCTGTCCTGCCCTGATCTGCACCACTCAATCCATTGGCCATCAATCCAAATTACAGTTGGTCGTAGATGCCATACTTTGACATCTAATGTCTCCCCTTGAGCTATGCACACCAGAAAAGGAAAATATTTTTCTAGTTTGCACATCAAAAAGTACCTAATATTCTGTATAATTCGTATATGCAAACAAGAAATACCTGGGAAATGGACATTCCATGTGGTTGTTTCTTTTTTATTCTTCTCCGAAATAATCCCTTCACGCCAACTGAAACAGCATGTTCAATGGAGAAAAGATAGATGAAGAAAAAGTAGGGCTCAGAATCATTTCACAGGCCAAATATAGGCAAACTTATTATGACACATGTCGTGATTTTTAAAATAGTATACTAAAACAAAGGACTCAGTGACTATAGTCCCAGGCTCCCAGCCAAAAGACCTCCACATACAATAAAGATTAATCGAGTCAGGTTGAAACGTATTCCTATTAATGCAGAATGCCTCGTGATAAGAACAATTTTGACCATATGGTGTCACTTACAATCATGGGCAAATATATTTCTCTTCCATTCTCACGAGTTAGAACAAACAAAATATGATTCAACTAAAATTCTCCACAAATAACAGAAGCATCAACTAATCTTTATCTTTAAATGTGTGCCATTCAGGCATGTGCAGGATCAGGATGTAAATTAAGCTCCACAAGATCTGGCATATACGAACGCTTCACAATCATTTCAGGTATCTAATGTCCCATAAATCAAATATGATTAACAATATATTTGAAGTTAACTTCCTAAGACCCCACTTAATAAATGATGAGCGACTCCTGCAGGCTCATACATTTTGACCTATTTTGCTACCCATGGGGAGCTAATTAAACTTCACACCAAGAATAATCGCAGAGCATCAAAGATCTAGCAAAGCAAGCATTAATAACAAGCCATTATCATATAAAGCAGATTGCTCTTACCAATCCTGCACCCAAGCATCAACTTTGTCTCCAACAGACCAAGCATAATCCTTCACAGCAGCTCGACGTCTTTTCCTTGTCCCTTCAAACTGCATTGCGGTCATAGGGTGAGGAACACGTACCATTGGAGGGTTACCATCTTTGGCTTCTAGTGATACCCACTCCTTCAGTTGTTCTGAGCCTAAAAGAGGAGCACATCCATGTGAGAAGAATCCTCAGCAGAAGCGATACATTTTGAATCAATTACAACAACAAAATTTAGGCGCATAAAGAGTATTAGCCCAGAATAACATAGAGCTCAAATTTGATGAAAAGCTAGAGTACCAAGATGACAGAACACTAAATGACATTTTTTGAATTGAGACATAAAAAAACCTGCATTTTAAAAAACATCCAAAAAACTCCGAGAACAACATTCCTTGCAACAAGAAGTTGACGGGAAAACCAGTTCTAACTGGCACCGTCCCATACCAATACTGTCACCCACATTCGGCCACTATTTTTGCTTACATGACCAAAAGAAAAATAAGACCATTATCATTCAGCTATTAAAAAAAAATCATCCTACACTTGCCCATGACCTATCACACATGTATTCTCTCTCAACATCCACTCGAACAAAGGCATCTTCATGCTTCTGAATGCCGTGTATGACCACCACCAGAACCAAAGTCTATTGAATGGTGTTGGTTAAATATCACCAAAAAATCAGAAGCAAATCAAGGTCAAGGTTTGTATCACGTCAAGTTTTAGTGACAATCCATTATGTGATTATAATGGACTGCATAGGGATTGGAGTTTTATATTATGTTAATATGACCCCGGTTCTTACTAGATCATGCTTGGACTTCTGGTCTGTTTTTTGTAATTAAAGTCTCGTGTTAATAAAATATAATTTCCTATCAAAAATTTTTAATATGCTTATCATTTCAGATTGACACACCTCAGGATTCAAACCATTTTAAAAACCATTGATGCCCCACAAATGGCCCCGAAAAAACCACTTGTCAAATAAAAAATTTAAAACCATAAAAATGAATTCATCAATCACACATACCCAAGAGGCAATCCCCTCCAGTTCACAAACTACCCCAATCATCATATATATAACATCCTCAAAACTCCACACGACCATCCTAGCCCTCTGAGAAACAATATCTCCCTCCATGATAGAACACCAATTAATGAAAACAAACTTCGGCATTCACCAAATCAACATGATAACTCCTATGACCAAGTGTAGGTGCATTACAATTGTTCACGAAATTCAAATTTATCTTAAAAAAATCTAGAGCAGTAACCTTTTTAAGAACAAACAAATAGCTTTTTAAGAACAGAAATAAAAAGAGAAAATATTGTTGACACGCAGAATCTCAGAAATTCCACCAATTTCATCAAAAAATCATAAAAAAGAACCTTGAAAGTTATGATAATCTCTACACAAACTGCATTCCCAAAACTGACTTATTACATAAGTTTACACAGGGCTCAT
Organism: Primulina huaijiensis; assembly: GCF_012295235.1. Lineage (NCBI taxonomy): Eukaryota > Viridiplantae > Streptophyta > Magnoliopsida > Lamiales > Gesneriaceae > Primulina > Primulina huaijiensis. Next base: position 3,280,368 of record NC_133312.1, on the reverse strand, counting down.
ACGCTTCCAATCTATACTGAACCTCCATATGCCTGCCTGCTTGTCTCTTTGGCACTGTCACCATAACTCAACAAACCTACACTTCAGCCAAATATTTAAACTAAGCTCGATGTCATACTGAACCAAAAGTGTTTATGAGGTCTTCCTAAGCTTCTTTGTTGACAAGGAATATTTCTGTTCTGAAAAATGGAAATTCCAGTCTAAACAATTCTTACGTTGTTTTAAAAGAACAATGATGTGACAAACAATGTGATACTGCTGCTATTTTCTGTAAATTGCCATCCTAGTTAAAAAGACATAAGTCCTTGCACTTTTTTTAAATTAGTGGCACCTTAATTGATCCAAACAATATAGGCAAAACAATTTAAGAAACATTAGTCACAGACCTTGATCTGATTGGGGTTCCGTGAAGCAAACGAAGGCATCATGATCCTTCAAACTCAATACATTAGCTGAGAACCATGCTTTCTTGAAATCACCACAATCCTTGAGAACCTACAGGATAAAAGCAATCCACATTTCCTCACGACATGCCAAAAATTAAGTATCAACTCCATGGGATTAATTGTCTCAACATCAAACATTAAGCAACAGAAACATTAGAAAATAAGACACAGGCACATAGTCTAAACCAGGTAATCTAAAATAAGTATAAGATACTGAAAATCCAGTAAAGCTCACAAACCTCAACAATGGAACCTTCTTTTATGATTGTCGTACTATCATATGTAGCAGGAGTGAAGGATTTCAATCTCGATTTAACTAATGGTTCGGCAGCTGTGCCACTGGCTTTATCTAACTCAGTCACTCGTTTATCCTTGTGAGCTTTTGAACTCTTCTCCCCATGCTTGATAGAAGATCCAAGACTCTCTTCAACTGTGATACCAGTATCCACAATAGTTCTAGATAACTCCCTTTGAGCAGGCGATGCGATATGACTAGTAACATGCATATCCTTAGGATACATCACTGCTACATTGCTGTTGTCAGCTTTGTTATTATTCACGTCATTAGATTTTGAACCTGGCACGGAAGCCACCGGCAAAACTTTCCAATAACCATCTGGTCCGGCCTCCACCAGTTGACTCAAAGTGAAAGGATCGCCCATGGCAACAATTTTTCCAGTATGTGAAACGGCCTCTGCTGCCATTTCCGCTGCCTTTACAATGGCATCAAGATTTTCAGCATGCCTCGTGGCAGCAGAAGCAGCCTCAACCCTTTTCCTAGCAGCCTCTTTGGCAGCATATATCACAGAACTGGAAGTATTGTCACAATCTCCACCCACCCGAATCGATACAGGAATTGCATCGGCCAAGTTGTTTACAGAGTTCAAGGTATCACATTCAGGTGCACTGAGAGTCCCACATTTGGTTACTGATTCATCAGCTATTTGTTTTGCCAGCATAGCAGCATTTGATGCAACCTTTGCAGCTGCAGCTGCGGCTTTAGCAACAGAAGCCTCTGCTGAAACAGCAACAGTAGCAGCTGCTAATTTAGCCTCAGCTTCTGTCTTCAGGCCAGAATTCTTTTGCTGCTCCAACAGACTCCACAAACCTTGACAGTCCCTTACGGCAGCAGCAGCGTGGACAGCTGCCTCCTGAGCATGTAACTTAGCCTCCTCAACCTTGCTAAATTCCTCGAGAACCAGTGCCCTTTTATCCATGATTGGATCACCACTCTTATGGTGATCACTAGAAATTGAGGGCCATGCAGCAGGGATAAACTGGATGGATTTGCCCTTTGGCAAAGTACTAGAAGGGGCAGTGAAAGCAATCGGTGTAGAATAATGAGTACTAGCTACAGGTACGGGCATTGAATCTGAAATTGAGATTCGACCGAAATCCTCCATTGCAGAAGCCTTTTTTGACAATCGGTTATCTATTACAGGTATAGAGAAAGAATCTGCCGGTTTAGCAGTCACAGAAGCCTGTAAAACACCATCAACACCAGAAGATTTTTTTCTCTTTCGAGATTTTGTATTAGCAGAATTCGGGGTGGTTGACAACGGAACCTTTTTCAAGTCAACAGAGGAAGCTTCGGGATATAGAGCGGTAGACCCAGTATGAATTGCAGGAATGGGAGATACATGATTTATACCAGAGGAAACAGAAGATGAACCTTTAACTGCAGCTGTTGACTTTACTGGTTCCGGAATCGGGAACACAGCATAATTAGAACTGATATCAAATGGAGAACTTTGTGAAGAAGTACCCCAGGGTACTGGGAAGGAAGCCTGTGCTTGCCAAGAGGTTGTATGTGACACCAAATTCCGTATGACTGGGGTATGATAAGGATGCATGGGAGAAACAGCCGGATAATCAAAACCAGTACATCTGGCTGTGCAGCTAGATGGTACAGCCTCACAAGATGAGAAAGGAATACTCCACAGGGGTGAAGAGAGAGGGATCAATGGATTAACAGCCTGAGAAGAGATGACTTTGTTGCTTGCTCGACCAGCAGGAGATGAAAGAACTTCACTTCCAGTAAAAGCCTGTCTATTCACTTGATCTGGAGCTTTAGCACCTGCATCACTCCACACCAAGTCAGTCAGCCAACAATAAATTGAAAAAACACAGAGTGGACAAAATGTTAAGGTACCTGAGGTTGATCGTACAGGTGTTTCAAAATTAAATCCCTGGGATTTCGGACCACTAAGCTTTTCGACAACAGCACGCCAAGAAGGTTCCCAAATGCTCCTGCCGCCATCTGTAATTTTAAGGAGAAAAAATTAGAATTAACTTGGCAAGCAAAAACGTATTACTCATTCATTATTAAACATGATAGCAAGACTGGAACTAACCAGACACACCAAAGGCCGAAACCATACAAGCTTCATCGGGCGCTACTCCTTGTCTGCAAGAAGCAACCATTCAGCCATAATTAGATCAACTGGAGGATAAATTGAAGCACAAAAGATAAAAAATTTCACAAGAATCTGAAATGAGAAATTTCGGAGCCACTGCAAGATGATACAGTGCAGCAATTTGAGAGAGAGAGAGAGAGAGAGAGAGAGAGAGAGAGAGAGAGAGACAACTTACATAAGAGATCCATAAACAAAGATCTGCGCTCGCAGTTGCACTTGCTGTAAATCTGTAAAAGGCTGTTGAAAGAAAGCTGATAGTGGAGCAGAAGTATTTAGATCTGGTAAAATGGATCCAGGAATAGAAACAGTGGCCCTTGGCTTCATAGCGCTTTCGAGTGTCATGAGTTGGCCCGCCAACAGCGGACTCACCGGACCACAAGATTTATCCCCCCTTTCAGTTTGCTTCAAAAGTGATTTTTCCTTCACCTGATTTCCCGTTTTTGCATTTTCCTTCGCAGATTTACTGCTTCCACGTCTTGATTTACGTTCAGTGGAACCTTTAAAGCTTCCAGATGGTGGCACCCCATCAGACATTAAAGAAGTTTCATGAGAAATTCCCTTCGTGAGATCCGTGCCAGCAGATGTCGTTGGTGGGGAAAAACTCCCCGTCTTCAAACAGATTCATAGCAAAAAAAGAGCAAAATGCTAACAAATTGACAGAAAAACAGATATAATGTCATAAAATAATCAGAACATGTCAAGAGAAGAGGAATACCACGGCCAATTTGCTTGCTTGAATACCGGGAACTGATTGCAAACCGGTAATGGAATCTCCAGTAGACTTGGTATGACTTCCCAAATGCTTAATATCTGAAGTACAAATCCCCTCTTCTTTGGAGAGAGTTTTTGCTTTTGCATCCACAGATGATGATAAAACGTTACCAACATTTTTCAAGTCACTGTTTTTAAGAGACACACGCTCGCTTACTTTACCTTGTGAAAGCTCAGTACAACTAAGGCCAGGCAAAGAAAGCTGGTTCAGTTCATCGATATCAACAGCCTGGGTGGTAGCTGCATAGACCAACAGAAGAAATCCGGAGTTGATATAAATGAATCAGGAACACAATAAATAAACTACTACCCAAATCTTCAAAGCTAATACAAGGTTCATCTATCTTGCAGAAGGAAAAAAAAGCTCAACGTAGAGCGTCACCATCCAAAAATAAAACTGAATTGCTACAGATTTGGAGCTACATATATAAAACTTACTATCTGCTACAATATCAATCCCCTCCCACAGCAGTAAGCATCAATATGTGGTCTTAGAATCTTTTTATTGTTCAACAATTAGGATCTGGACACAGCATCACTGCCCATATCATTACCGAGAATATTTAGGATCTCAAAAATGATACTGGAGACATTCACTCAAATCCTCAATAACTTTGTTTCGTTTTAGCTATTCCAGTAAAGATCCACCTCAAAGGAAAGAATCATCTTTGGAATCTCGTCCAAAGACAACGCCATCAACTTCAGGCATCAAAGTAGCTAAACCTAAAAGTTGACTCAAAAGAACTCTGCAATTAGCAAAGTACTTCCGCAACATGACAATCAAAGGTGTTCATGCCAATCAAAATCACAGGATACTAAAGAAACATTTTGGGAGTCGAAGAATCCACACGGAGCAAGTGATAAAATGTGATGAAATGCGACTTATAGAATTAAAATCATTAGTGTAGTAAGTGGGAAAGTACTTGTGTATAGTTGAATTGAAAACAGGGTACTGTGAAATTCTCTCAGATCACATTTATGTAGCGATGATAAAAACAGTACAGTAAGTAATAATAGACCACAAATGTTCACAATAATTTCCAAGAGTAGACCGGTAATGATGCAGTTTAAAGCCTCACATAAAATGTAGTTTAGATGAATAATTCATATATATGAAAGGCTTCACAAACGTGCAGACAGAGTTCTTTCTAGTTTTACAACAAAACTGTTGAGGGGTTTGTGTTCCAGTCGCTCGAGTGAGAGCCAAAAAGGTGGACGTAAAGAGAGAGTAACCATGTGATCTTTCTCCACTTCAACATGTGTGCTTACAAGCAAGTAATCATTTGGCTAAGTAGTGAAAAACCCATCTCAAGCATTTGCCCTTTAGTTCCTACCTAACTACTGGTCTATAATGTGTTTACCATCATTGCAATTCTGTCAAAAAAATTTGGATAAATTCAATGTTATTAAAAGTAAAAGTAAAAAAAACTTATTAATCGACAGTCACTGTAATGATTTTACAAATTTGAATAAATCAATTTATAACCACTTGGGAAGGGTATAAATTTATGAGGAAGCTAAAGGTTTAAAATCGGGTCTAAAGAAAAGGAATGAAAAGGTCTTTGGGAACTTAGGAGTGAGGTGTGCAGAGTTGGAGAGGAAGATCCAGGTGTTGGACGAGAAGCAGGAGGAGGAGGAGGAGGAGGAGGGTCCAACTACTTTAGCTGGACGAGAGAAAAGAGGCCAGATGCACCTCAGAAGATTTGATTTGTGAAAAGAACCAAATGTTTGGTCAGAAGGCTAAGGTTAAATGGATAAAGGAGGGGGATTGCAATACAAAAAAAATTTCACTTGTTGCTCAACCAGCGTAGGAGCAGGACTATTATTAGTAAGTTGGAAGTGCTGATGGGTCAATTATTTCATATTTAGATCAAATTGAGTCTCACTTAACAGAGTTTTTCTGGAATCTATACAGGAAGACTGACAGTGGTGGGGCATAGAAGGAGTGGAATGGACCATGGAGTACTATTGATATTGAATCTAGGACAGAACTTGAGTCTCCTTTTTACGAAGGGGAGGAGATTAAGAGAGCAACCTTTGAAAATGACGGGTAAAAACACCGGGATGGACATTTTCAGAGATTTGGCAGTAGGCATGAGAGGAGTGAAATTTCAAATATCCAAGTTTGCGGACGATACGTGATTCTTTACGAAGAATGATAACGATTTGAGGTTACTGATGGAGATACTGCATTCCTTTTATGAATCCTTTTGTGAATGTCAGGGCTAAAGATCAGTTTGGAAAAAAGTGTCTCAGGATCAACTGTGAAGAAGAGGTAGTGGAAAAATTAGGTTGCGGGATTAATTGTGGGAGTGAGTCTTGGCCCATAAGGTATCTGAGGCACCTTTGGGCAGTATCCACTGAAAGTGAATTTTTGGGAGCGAGTCATTTTTAATATGTCTAAGAAGTTAGCAAGCTGAAATAAAGTTTTCTTATCTAGAGAGTAGATTGACTGATCTCAGCAGTTTTGAACACATTATAAATATATTTTATGTCATTTTTCAGGATTCCCCGGGGAGTAGCGGAATCCATGGAGAACATCACGAGAGATTCTAGAATCATTATAAAGGAAATTGTTGTTAGCAAATACGGATTACGGGATAATGGATGGGATGCGGACATTGGAAAGCGTGTTATTTTTACGAGTCCTTGGAAATTTATTTCTAGAATCTATCCGGCTTTGAGTGAGGTGTGTGGTTAGGGGGTAATGAGGACAGGTTTTCGGAGGACAGACGGTGGGAGATTCTTCTTTTCAAGATTTTTTTCAATCGTTATTTCAAATTCAGGCCAATTCTCACTTAATGTGTTTCGATTCATCACTCAATCATTCAACTATTTCTCGGAACTCACATTTTTGACGTGATTTGAAGGAGGAGGTGGTGAACAAATCAAGTTTATCGCTTCGATCTTGAAGACATCAGGAAGGGGATTCGGGATTCCTCGTCGCAGTTTTCTGTGAAATCCTTCGAGTCTTTTTTTTCTTGATAATATATATCGTTATTTCCCTCTCATTCAGATCATATGGAAAACGCCAATCCCTTCCATGGTTCAAGTGTTCTCGTGGACTACAGTGTTTGGAAAATAGCTTATGCGTGAGTCGATGCAAAAGAGGTCTCATAATTTTTTTTTTTTAATGAGAAACATACTAATATTAATAATAAATGATTGTTTCCATTACATGAAGTGGACTAGTCGTCCACTACCAAGAAATAGAAAAACATTCAATTAACAATACACCTAAGTCCAATCTCGTAGAAGATCAAGTATCGATAAGCCTTGAAATTCTTTATCAGATTCAATCCAGTTTGCTATTTTGATCTTAATTTTTTCCAAACATTCTTCTGTGCTGTCTTCCAATTCTTCAAAATTCTTCTATTTCTCTCTAACCAGATTGCCAAGAAATTACATGGATCACCACTCTCCAAAAAAATTTTCCTCTTTTGCCGAGCATTTGTCCAAGATCCGTATTAAACAAATCTTGTGTTGTTTTCGGCACGACCCAAACCAATCTCATTCCTTCCAAAGCCCTGGCCCACAATTCATTAGTAAACTTACAATGAATGAGCATATGATCTTGTGTCTTCAAATCCTTGCAACACAACACACACCAGTTGGGGCAAAGAGCACATTTAGGCCATCTCTTTAGCATCATCTCGGATGTCGGTAATTTTCCTAAGATTGCCGTCCACGAAAATATTTGAATCTTTGTCGGAATAGGAGTTTTCCAAATGATATGGAAAAATTTGAAATCTTGGGCACGATTATTTGCAGAAAAAAATTATTGGAAAAAATATTTGACTGTGAACTTCCCGGACGGATCCCCCTCCCACTCTCTAATATCATCGACCCCTTCCACCAATCTTACCCTCTCCAAAATGCCTAAAAACGAAGACAATTGAGTGATCTCCTCCTCTCGGAGAGATCTTCGGAAATGCAAATCCCAAGAAAAATCAAGTGAAGAAGTATCAAATGCAACAAAATAAGATATAGGCAAATTACGAGCCGAAGAAATTTGAAATAAAGAAGGAAACAAGTCCCGGAAAGATAAATCCCCCCAACAAATATCCTCCCAAAACCTGATTTTGTACCCCCTCAAACCACTAATCTCAGTAGTCGGTGATAAGTCGGGTAAGATCTAGAGATGAACTTCCACGGACATCTGAACGTCACATTCGTAGCCAACCCCGCATCCCATCCATTTTCTTGTAACCCATACTTACTCTTTATTATTCTTTTCCACAATGGCTCATCTTCAACGTTAAACCTCCACCACCATTTTCCTAATAACGCTTTATTTCTCAAACAAATATTCACGATACCTAAGCCACCTTTTTTTTTCGGTCTACAAACTTGTTCCCACCCAACCATGTGACAATGTGGTTCATCCTCATTTCCATCCCAAAGAAAATCTCTCATTATTTTCTCCATCGCCCCCGCTATTCTTTTTGGTACCTTAGGGACAAGAAGTATATAGACAAATGATTCAATACAGCAGCAATCAATGTTACTCTTCCCCCTTTGGACAAAAAAGCCTTTTTCCAAGTTGCCAATTTTCTAGTTATCTTAATCATGATTGGTTCCCAAAAAGACACTTTTAGAGGGTTACCCCCTAGAGGGACTCCCAAGTATTTTATTGGCCATTGATCCCTACGACAACCAATCCTCTGAGCTATCTCTTCCTCTTCTACATCTTCTTGATTTAAACCCAATAAAGCATTCTTTTCCCAATTGATCCTCAATCCCGACATATCTTTTTTTCTGATAAGAAACTTGATAATATTATTAAAAATAGATTGTTTCTTTTACATGAAGTGGACCACCAAGAAAGAGAGAAGCATGAAATTAGCAATACACATAAGTCCAGTCACTTTGCAGATCAAGTATCGATAAAATCTCAAACTTTTTAGTATTTCCAATCCTGACATATCACCAAACGACTTAACGACTTGCACCAAAAAGCCCAAGTCTTCCTCCCTCTTAACAAAAAACATTGTGTCATCCGCAAACTGGATATGCGATACTTCCACCTTTTCTATTCCCACTTCAAACCCTTGGATTAAGTTCGCCTCTTGTGCTTTGTCAATCAAGCTTCCCAAAACGTCCACTACAATATTGAACAAAAATGGTGATAAAGGATCTCCCTATATAAGCCCTCTACATGCTTTAAATTTCCCCCTCGGTCTCCCATTAATCATGATGGAAAACGAAACATTAGATACGCGTCCTCTCATCCATCCTCTCCATCTCTCCCCAAAACCCTTTTTCCTTAGTACGAAATCCAAGAACTCCCATTCAACATTGTCATACGCTTTTTCAAAATCAATTTTCAATACCCACCCTTTTTTATTTTTCTTCTTCCCTTATTCCACCAACTCATTCGCAATCAAACAACAATCCAATATTTGTTTTCCTTCAATAAATGCATTTTGAGATTCTGACAATGTATGTGACAACACTTTTTTCATCCTTGTAGCCAATACTTTTGCTATTATCTTGTATAAGCTCGTTGTGAGGCTAATGGGTCTGAAAGTCTTAAACCTTTATTGAGTCATGTTTCTTTGGTATCAAACATATATACGATTCATAAAGTCATCCCGTTTATGATCCCCCTTCGTAAAATTTTGCAAAAACCTTCATTAACTCGCCCTTGACTATATCCCAACAATCCTGATAAAGCGCCAAAGTAAACCATCGGGACCCGGTGCCTTACATCTGTCACACTCAAACACCGCCTTCTTAACCCCTTCTTCCAAGAATGGTTGTTCAAGCTCACTCATCATATCATCATCGATAGGCCTCCATTCCACTCCTTCAATCCCAAATCCCCTCATGTTATGCCGGCAGGAGGTTGAGACTTGGGATCACTTGTTCATTCATTGTCCTTCTACGAGCCATCTCTCGCATATAGCTTTGGTTGAACTGGAAATCACTTGGGTTTCCCCAAGATCAACCTGGGATTTATGTAATGAACTCCTTATTTGAATGAAATACTAATTAAAACATGATCAAAGAATAGTTAATTAAGCATTATTAAGTTATTGATTAATTGAGGATCAACAAATTGAGATCCACCAAATTTAAAATAGATCACCCAATCTACTTCAAATTATATTACTACGAGAAATCCAACTAGACGAATGAGATTATGACACATGGCAGATAAGATTGAGTTTGGATCTTCTGAACTACTCTAGATGTAGCCTATAAATAAAAGCTGGTTTTATTTGTTTTCTACCCCGTTTTCCCTGAGCTTCTCTCTCGAGTTTTAGTCATATACTTTAGGTTTTTTGCAAATTTCTAGGGTAGTTCAGTGTCGGGAAGGTTCGGAGCTAGTGTCGACTCGAATAGGGGTCGGTGAACTTGGACACGTAGATCAAGACGTCATCAGCGAGCTGACGAAGGACACAAGTACAATCCTAAAGCTTTAAATAGTGATTTAAGGATCATTAGAAAGAACTTTGAAGTATGTTTAGTGATTTTGGATCTAGCATGATAGTGATTTAAGTATGATGGTATCGTCTAGGTTCAAACGAGCATACTTTTTGTCAGATTGTTTTAGTGATATACGTAATGTACTGATTGAGAAATTCAAGCGTAGTATACACGCTTATATGTTGCATATTTATCCATTGCATGAAACCTATTTTACTACTTTGACATATTATGCATGGCATATCACTTTGGGCCCGATATCTTTTGAGATATACTTCGTTTGTATGGGCCGTTCGGTCCTATTTTGTATTGTGGATGGTTTGGTATTAAGAGCTACAATGTCTGATGGGACCTACGGGCTTTGATGCGACATTGTAGGTCCATGTCTTGATGATGAGTGTGGGAGCCAAAACATACCTATGGCAGACCAGAGAATATACACTCAAGCGCCTCTAAACTGAGCATGAGATTCTAAACTGGATCTTTGATATCCAAGCATACTGCATTTTGCATGCATCATATCGGTTTGTATACTCGTACATTCTCGTATTGGGCGATTGTCGCTCACGTCTTTGTTTTCATCTTGGACATCCCATTCCACGGGGCAAGTCTTAGATTGGACGATTCGAATGTCCAGGACTGTGGCCAGAGCAATTGGGTTTTCAGTAGTGATCCAGTGGAGGTTTTATTTGGTTTCTCATATTCTCGTGCATGATTACAGATTTCATATGGTTGTCTTAACGTTTAAAATTAAGATTATTGTTCTATTTTCGTTTGGATTGTAAGATGATTCAGTTATTTGGTTTCAACTGTTTAATTGTTGTTATTAAGTTTATTTATGCATGCTCATTAGTGTGTTTAGTAGTGACTTGGGTTAGGGCGCTACAATTTATTTGCCACGAATATTAGTCGAGAACTAGGGAGGTTAGTTCGACTTTTTTGGGTTGTGGTGGTTCATATATTTATGTTGGTCTATTTTGGTGGAGATGAACATAAGGATTTTTTACGATTTATAAGACTTGCTTGAAGATTGATGGGACAAAATTAAGTTCAGGGTTTCAAGTTGGAGTTTGAAGAGCATGCAGTTTAAATCGTTGTCTCATATTTGTACATGAATTGATGTCTAACATCATGCTAAATTGACTTAAGGTCTAACTTCATAATGCGTTTTGTAATTATAATTTTTTATTAATATAATATTTTTACCTATAAAAAAAAACAATTTACATCCACAAAGCAATTTCATTCATATTAATAAAACCTAGTTTTATCATGTCTTCAATAGAATTTTCGACATTGACAGCACATTTACAGTCTTTATAGCAATCATTTGATTCCTCAAACAACATTAACGACCCTAAAATAACCTTGGTTTCATTTTATAACAACTGAATTCTTTAAAATTTATCGTGCCTATCATGAATCTTGCATGCATGTAGGCCAAATCCATTTCCACAATGCTCAAACATCTTGGCATAATTTATTCTGCGATGGCTAACTGTACTGCACCCCAGAATCATGGGAAGACGCAATAGGTCAAAGGAACAAGAAATCTAGATCTGAAACCCATGATTGTGTCTATTGATTCTATGAAAAGAGTACATCAGATACACATTATAATAGCTTACCTGAAACTATTAAAGAATTTTCTCCAGTGCTTCTTCCTTCTGCCGCTTCTTTTGGCTTCTCAGAAATTACAGCTTCAGCTACATCATCTTGCACAGTCAAGCTAGGGGCAGAATGTTCCACATTTTCATTCAAGTCCTTACTAGCTTTGTCACACGAGGCGGCTCTGGAAGCTTCCATCAGGATAGCAGACTGATCGCCTCTCTTAGCTTCGATGACGGGAGTAGAATCAGACAGTGTGTCTTTTTCAGATCCAATAGCAGGGGAAATCTCATCAGCCACTCCGAAGGACACCTTCGTCCCTGATATAATTGGCTCTTTATTTGCTTCAAGTTTAATTGCTTTATTCTGATCCCTGTTCCGTATATCATATGAAGGTGTGACACTCTCATCACATTCCGCTAAATCGCCTCCTATTACACCTGATGATATCAAAGTTGTACCTGAAACCCCTGAGTTCAATACTGCCACGCATTTGAATATAAAACAGATATCAGAGCATATTTGGGTTGATGACTGAGACCTGAGACAAGATTAGGACATTGTTGAAAAAACAAGATAAAAAATGTACATGCAAACATACCTGGATTATCCCCGGTAGAATCGACGGCTTGGGATGAAGCTGTCTTCAGATTTACTTCAACTACCTCACCTGAAAAGGTGGACCTTCCCTCTTCCTCATTATCATCACATACCAAAATCATTGAATCAAGAGGAAACTTCTTGTCGTCCTTCTCGCGTTTAGAAGCATCCAGTTTACATTCATGAACATCCGAATTGACAGAAAGATCATTTTCGATGCATGTCTGTAGCAAGGCAGGAACAAGATCCCCATGCTCTAAATTTTCTTCCTGTATAGCAGCAACCTCTCTCACATTTGTGATATCGTCAATCATTGTTTTCTTCATGCGGCCCACACTATTAAATGACAAATCTGCTGAATTACCAAGACCATCTTTCTGATTGTCTTCTATTCCAATTCCCACAACAAACTCTTTTCCTTGAAGGGGAGAAAATGGCTCGTCAGTTAACATATCACAACCTTCAGGCAGCCGCTTGATCTTTGTACCTGAAGAGAAGACCGCAGGTACACAATCACTGTCACCTGCAGCAACAAAAGAAGCCTCATCCAAACCCTCAAATGTAGACACAGACTCTCCCTTCCCAGAAATACCGGATGTTCCACCTATGGTAGTAACATGAATATCAACTGCATGATCTGCAGATTCCAACTTCGAAGGAATTTCAAGATGACAAGGCATATTTAAACTAATGTCTTCAGCATCATTCCCACCCACTAATTCATTAATCGTACTGCCCGCTTCCTTTCGTACCTCCACTCCCACAGAAATATCATTTGCTACACTAATTGTATTAACAAAATCGGGATTACAGAACTTATCCACGTCACCAGTCTCCACAATGCTCTCAGTGATCATCTGGGAAGAGCTCTCGTTATTATCAACTCCCATGCCAGAAACAGGTAAATTTTCCTGGTCATGTTTGCTAAGAGATTCATTCGGCATGCCACTTGAATCACCTTGATTGTCCATGGAGCTCTCCAGGTCTGTATGCAAATTTTCACTGGTCACTTTTAAACTACCACCTTCACCTTCAAGCACATAATCCATCTGGTCATTCTTCAAGTTAACCTCCACTGGTTTCATCGAGCTACCAAGCTGAGGGTCTGAACCCTCAACCATAATTTCACCTGGGGCCACCTCTTCCTGTCTGACTGCCTTCAATAACATTTCAACAGATTCTGATGATGTTGCCTCAGACCACACATTGTCATGCCTCGGCAAAGCACAAGATGCTGTTGGGTTGGAGCCAAACTCTATTCCACTGCTTCCCCGAGAAAAATCCTCGATCCAATGATTATCTTCCTGACTTGGAATACCAAGAAAAACTTCGTTCTCAACTAAACTATCAAATCTTAAATGCCCGTGAAGGCTGTCATCAAAATCGAACTTGGGAAGAGAAAATGGTTGTAAAACAGAGGAAATTTTAGAACTCTCTTCACCAGCTAAGTGAAGATTCTGGCCTCCATAGTCATTGTCATCATAGTCCATCGGTGTATACCTAAGAGTAAAAAAGTACTGAGAAGGGATATTGAAGGAGAATTGAAACTTATGGAAAACAGCAATCAAAGAAACAGTAATTACATAAAAATATAGGAAAATACCATCATGAATCCATCAAGGCACTACAACTACATCCCACAAAAAATGTTCAATGGTATATCCTATATGTACCCTAGTTCATCATTCACATTTCAAACCCTATGTTTCAACATGATACTTATCGAGTTCACAATCTGAGTTCTTAAACAACCACGCCAAGATCAAAAATATGAATTATAAATGATTGAATGAACCAAAAGGCTATATCTTCGAATTAACATTGATATTCAGGTACTGGTTAGTCTCCAAACTTATTTAGCAATGAATAAAGGAAAACAAAAAGCAAAAATAATTTCCAAAGCCTCTCTGCACAATCACTGATGTCAGATGTGGATTGTCCGTCAAGTTGAAATACGATGACATTTTATAATATGTGGCCTATTATGTACCAATTTACAAAACTTCAGCCATGGCGCAGTTGCACCAAAACTAAAATAACAAAGGGCTAAGATGGACCTTTTCAAACAAAGACCCGAAATGCTATAGACTTTTAACCACTCTTCCATAAATATCGGCACAAAAAGCCAAAACCATACTTAGGTTACAGGGTATGCATTCTAATTCAACAAGTTCTAGATAAATTAATAAATAAATTGCAACCCACGTAAGAAAAAACTAAAAGAAAAAAGACAAATGTCCTACGAGACAGAACAAAAGAAAGCGAAGTCCAGATATAAGTACTGTAATACAGGGACATAAATAATACCCACATTTAACGAAAACTGGACAGAGCAAGTCCATGTTGAAGGTTAGAAACTATCGTAAAGTAAAACTAGTATACTATTGTACAACAAAAATAAGAAAGAAACTTAAAGACAGGTAAACTAACACATCTCAAAACGCTAATCCAATGCTAATAGGAAAAGAACTCATCTTGGTCCCTAAAAAGAAGAAGAAACAAAAAGTTTCGTAATTTCTAACGCAGAATCAGCTCATTCTCCTAGAAACACGATTCCTTCCACAATATACGAAAACCCTCAATTTCACCGACATATAACCCTCCATTTTCAAGCACCTATAGAATAGTAAACGAAACCCCGAAACCCATAACCTACATCTCAGCTTTTTCTATCAAAACCCAGAAAAATATAAATACCAAATATTCAAAGGCCTCAACGATACTGTAAAAAAAACAAGAGGAAATGAAGAGTACCAGAAGAAATAAGTGTAGAGACGCTGCCTCCCTCCATCCGGGGACGAAATCCTCACCAACTTAATCCCAATTGAACGACCACACCTTCCTTCATAACCCTAGCCGAGAACACTCCAAACTCCTCAGTAGACTCCAAATTCACCCAACGGCGTTGTTCTACTCCTCAACCTTTACTCCCCTGGGCGCCGCACGTACATACAAACATTTGTATGTATACAAAGAGAGAGTTCCGTTTTGTTTCTTTACGAGAGGAAACGAGTTTTTTTTTTCTTTTACGAAGAAATTGTGAATACGGGGCGAACGCGACTGATTTTCAGACAGAGGGAGGGTATTCTCGGGATAATAAAAATGAAGATCAACGTGTCTGAATTCAATTGGATAACGCCTTGAAAGATCCAATCACCATGAGGGGCAAAGAATTCAGATAGGTATGCACCACGTTTGGTACCATTCCATTTCATTACACTAAACAAAATTAGGTTTTATCTGATAAATACGAATATTTTCATGTTCGTATCATACATAATAATTTAGAAATATATACATTTTTTATCGTTTATGATTAAAAAAAATTGCCTTTATTTTTTTAAAATAATATTCTATGTTTGTCTACCTTAAGTCAATGTATTAAATTAATAATTTCGATAAATTAATAAAATAATATTATTTTGGATATCAATATCATAAATCTATAATTATCTATAATAAGTAAAAACATACATAACTAGGACAAATTAGCTTTTTAAATATACATATATATATATATATATATATGTATAATGAAATTTTTATATATTAATTCAATTAACATGGTACAATACATTGATTTTTTATATAATTAAATTTATATTTTTTGAATAAAAAATTCTCTTTAAAATATAAATTATTAATTTATCCCTTCTTAATAAAAGCTTCTACTTATTCAATCCAGTTTGCTTCTTCTGATTACAATTCTGTAAGTTTACTGTTATTTTTATTTTCTGTTTTTATTTATCTTTTTAATTTTTATTTCGTATATTAGCCTGAATGACAGGCTAAAACATTTGTGTTAAATCATCCCATTACTAAACCATGATCTTTATTTATTTGTAACTTGGAATTAAATTGAAATGATAAAAGATTTCATTTAAATTTTAGAATTTGATGAAATATAAGGGTTGATGGTTGGACATAAGGTTTAAAGACGAACCAGGAAATAGTAAACACAAGGTTCGAAGTTAATTAAGAGGCATAAATTCATGTTGTAGCCCTTCAGCCTGCTTAGCCGAGAGATGGCGTTTAAGGCGTTCATGGGTGATTTTTATGAATTTATGTTTCTGAAGTTGTCTTCGGGAAATCCTCTGTTGTTTAATTTCTCTGGTATATCTTTTGTAATTCCTTTTATGTTTTGTAAAATTGCCATAGATGAACCTTATATTCATTCTTATTCTGGAAATTAAATACCTCCTTTTATTA
>NC_133312.1:3258552-3260620 GCF_012295235.1 Primulina huaijiensis | reverse complement strand
GTAGGAATTAATCCTTCCTGTATAACATTCAAATCTGCACCACTATCTATCATAGCAATGAAATTCTTTTTATAAGAATTATCAATTAACAAAGTAATATTTGTATACCATTTTTGAGATATGATCATACTCAAAACAGATAAATGATTATCATCATTAAATGAAATATTTTGATTATTATCAATAATATCAGATTCTTCTTTGTTATTTTCAATAACAGAGATACGATAACTCAAATGAGTATTATTCTGATGTAAGATTTTTATTTGTTCTTTAAGATTATTAATCTCTTTTACCAAATCTTGTATAGTAACAGGATTCTGTTTACTATATTTTTGTTGTAAAAGATTTTTTACTTTTTGCATAAAATAAGCTTGTTCTTGTTTAACAAGTATATTATTTCCACTACTTGTTGAAGCAGTGTTATCCATTTGATCTATGATAGTAGATTTTAATATTGGATCCTTAATCATTTTAAGGAATTCTAAAAGATTGTTATTAGTTAGAACATTAACATTTAAATCTTTAAATTGAGACATAAGTTTATAAAACTCATCATTTTTATTATTAGTATCACTTAAATTATTGATACAAGATTCTCCTTGTATACAATTATCACATTCTTCTTGATCTGAAGAACTGTAATCATTATCTAAAATTTCTTCTGAATTATAAGAGTCTAAACTATTATCAGATTCACTATCTGAATTCTGATTAGAATCCATTATTATTTTATTGATTTTATCTTTAAGATTTTCATCAATGTCTAAATTATTAATTTTATTTTTAGCCCAACATTGATTAGCATAATGTCCTGGCTTTTTACATTTTCTACAAATAATTATTTTATTTTTAGCTTTATAATTTTCAGCTTTCCGTAATTCACGGCTTTCTTTTCTTTTCTTCTTTCTATCTTTTTGTCTTTCAGACAAATGTCTTTTCATCCTATAAGGTTTTTCGTCTTTATCTATTATTTTCTTTTTACCTTTATTAGGTAGGTCCATACCAAATTGATCACAAAATTTACCTAATTGTTTTCTCTCAAGTAAATTCTGTCTTTTAATTTGATTATTTAATTTTAATTCATTACAGAGAGCTAAACCCTCTTGAATACAAATACTTATTAATTTTCCATAAGTATAACTATCATAAGAAATATTTATGTCATCCTTTCTTAAGACTTTTCTAATTCTTTCTGCAAAGAGAAAAGGTAAACCATCTATAAATTTGGCTTTCCAAAGACTATTATTACAGTCTGGTATTTCATAAATTCGAGATAAAAAAGTATCTTTATACCATCTAAAATCAGTAAGTGTTTTACATTTTAGATTACTTAACAAAGTACGGATTTGTTCACTATTATCAGTGTATCTACCAGTAAAGTGTTCAATCATTGTTGTTATTAATGAATAAACAACATTCTCTACTTGAATATTATCTTCAATTTTTATTGAATTGAAAATATCATTTTTCTGAAATTCATTTAAATAATTATCCCACCAACCTTTCAGTTGGCCAGTGAATCCTGCTATAATCATTCTAGCAATATTTTTTTCAGTATTACCTGAAGTTTTACACACAGTACTATACATAAGCATTCTGTGAGCTGTATTATAAATTTGTTTATCACTAACTCCATCAATATTCCATTCATATATACTTTTCTCATTATAACTATTAGAGAAAATATATTCTTGTTCTTCAACAAGAACATCCATGGGAGTAGGTCTATCATAATAATATTTAGTTCGGGTAGGTTTATCTGCCCATTTTATTTTATTAATTTCTTCATCAGAAATATTATGATTAACAATTTCTTCATTAAGAGTATTTAAATTAAGATTTTTAAATTTTTCTTCTAATAATTTTTCTAAATCAGAAACAGAAGATTTAAATTTAAAATCTTTAATTTATGGAGGGGATTTAATAGAAGAACTAGCAATAGAAACAATATTAGTTTCTGGTTCTTTTATATGAACATTTGGTTTAATTTGATTAATAGCTAAAATAATTTTATTAATACGATCTTTTAAAGAAGTAATTTCTTCTCCTATTATCGTAAGATATA